>NC_056739.1:571262869-571420369 GCF_019279795.1 Protopterus annectens | reverse complement strand
CTTCTTCAGAAATAAACCAAAATCACAGAAATTTCTACTTAGACAGAGATAACAGTCATAAAATCTGGACTTAAATCTATCAAAGCATGTATTTTAAAAATTCAAAAGTAAACTGGTTAAATAACCTGTGAATAACCTTCTTAAAACCCCCAAAGTCCAATTGAAAAAGAAAAGCTACCTAGTAAGGCTTGTACGTTTGAAAACACCTTTGTCTATACAAGTGCAATGCGCACTTAATGCTGATATTTTCACTGAGGTGAGTGTAGGGGCAGTGTTGGCATTAATCAGAAGCTGCCATTTAAGCTCTCTAACCTCCAGTAATGAATTGCAATACCCAAAAAAAACTCTACTAGCTATTCAAGCACAAAGAATTTGAATCCATAAAAATTTACACCAACTAAACTGTGCCATCCCAAAGGGTTGTTGCAGTCCCTGGATCTTATGGACGCATTGCTCTTTAATGCAGTCCAAATGTTTTATACACATCTTCCCCACATAGAAAGAGTCATGAGAGTTACAAACACTGACATACACTACAAATTTACTGCAGCAATCGAAATATTTCTTAAAAGCAACTTTGAAAAGGCAATGTTTAAAACAATAACGACTACCTGTGTAAATTAAATTGCAAGCCACACATCCCTCACATGCAGACATACCAGGTGGTCCTTTATTCATATCAACAGTCTCAACAAAAAAATGTGAGTCAGTCTTTTCTAGTGCAACTTTCAGCTTCTTAGTCCTATTATATGTGAAGAACAGGGAATCACCAAGAATGCTAACTAGATTGATATTGCTTGTAATTATATTCCAGTATGTGCATATAACTCTTCTTATGCCTTGCATATCCCTGCTGATAGGAAATTGGGAAACTTAAGTTCCTGTCCATCTGTGAGCTATGCAATGTTACTATACTGAACCAAAAATGGGGAATGGGTTTAAACTTAACATGGGGCTTTGCAGGGACCCTGGAGGCTATCCTTGTCCACTAAAAACTTTGGATAGTTCGTATTCATAAACATCTTTTTTAAAATATCAGACTCAGACTGAAAAACATAATCTTCACTTACAAGGCGTGAAAGCCTAATGAATTGGCCACACGTAATGTTCTTCTTCATAAAATGCTGGTGCTGGCTGCGGTAATCCAAAAAGTTATTTCTATATGTCTCTTTTCTGTGTACTGTAGAATGTAAAGTGCCATTGTCCACATTTAAAGTAATGACTTTGTCCAAAATTGAAACTTGATACAGCCTGAAATGGTGAATTGCATGAAACCAAGAGGGTTTGAAGAAAAATGGACAAGTCAGCTTTGCTACCCTCCCACATAAAAAAAATGTCATCAATATAATGATAGTATGAACAGACACTTTTAAATCCAGGTAAATAAACAGGGGTCTCTAATTCCCATGCACTGAAAACTAAATTGGCATAAGCCAGGGTCATTTTTGGACTCCAGAGCTTCTCCCTTAATCTGCTGATAAATTCTATTGTTAAAATGAAAAAAATTATTGCACAAAACCACTGATACCAGTTCATAAATAGTATTAACTTTCATTTAGGAAAAAAAAAACAGCATATTTGGATAAAAATAATTGAATAGCTTCAATACCTTGTTGGTGGGGAATGTTAGTGTACAGTGAAACAATGCCATGTGTGGCCAGCAGACAATTCCCCTTGTCAAACTCAGCCTGGAATAGTTCATTTAAAAAGCCCATGAGTCCTTTAAATAAAATCGGATTGATTGCACTATTGGATTCAGAATAAAATCAAGATAGTCAGCTATTTTTTCCATTTTAGTACATTTATTTGAAATGAGATATAAAGGTGGGTGCTGAGCATCCTTGTGAATTTTGGGGATTGCCAAACTGTCTACCCAAACATGGATTCGGTACCAACATAAACCAGTATTCATCCAGCGATATACAGTGGCTCTGTTCAAGTTTGTTTAATAACTGATCTATTCTATTGATATGCTTGTTAACAAACTTTATGTCAACCAACTTGTAAAACTCATTATCAACCAAATCATATTCAGTCTTTCTAACATATAGCCTTCTTCCATAACCACTATACCAATGCCTTTGTCTGCCTTCATGACACGCAAATCTTTGTCTTGCCTAAAGTCCTGCAATATTTTTCTTTCACTAGGGGTAAGATTATACCACTTGTTGACGCTTGTTTCACTCATTAGTTTCCTTAAGTCATGTTCACATACTCTCTTTAATCGATCCCTTAAAAATGTCTGCAAGGTGTTATCTAAAACAGGATTAAATAAACTTTTTTCTTTAAAGTTGCTTCAGTGAGCGATACACTGTTCGAATCAATGTCAGCATCAGGGGAGTCACTGTAATCATTCGTGTCTTCAAGTATTACTTTTAAGTTTAGTTATCTAAGGTACAATTTTAAATCCAATAGCACATCAGGGAGGTTAGCCCTCTGTGAGGGAATAAAGGGTGAGTCCTTTACTAGGAACCTGTAAGTGTTTATCAGAGAAATGCTTATACATAAGATTGAACACTGAGCATCCTAAGTGTGGATGTTCATTACTACTTGTTCCTGTGACTAAATTCTCCTGGAGTTCTTGTGTATGGGTGTCTCAACAAGGTCTATATTCTAACTTTGAATGATTATAAGAGCAAACGATCCTTAATCGACCCCTTAAAATTGAAAGCACTAAATCCCGAACACACAGAACACTGTTCCGCAAAAAAAAATAAAAAATCCAAACACAAACTAAAGTGGGGGGCTGTGCCCCCCACACCCCCTACTTAAATATACCAACTCCAAGATCACACCACAGTGGAGGAAATGGCAAAGTCCCAAAAATGGTCCAGTGATTTTTTTTCCTGGGGAAAAAAAAAATCGCTGTTCTGTGTGTTCGGGATTTAGTGCTTTTGATTTTAAGGGGTCGATTAAAGATCATTCACTCTTTTAATCATTCAAAGTTGTAATATAGACCCCTCTCAACAGTTTGAAATCTCCTCCTTCCTTATCCTCATCCCCTCTCTTGTGACCCTCTGGAACCTGTCTCCAGCATTTGTGCTGTGTTCCAGTGGTGTGGTTACAAAAAAAGTTGCTGAACTTCATTCACATCTTGAACTAACCCAACGGAGAGCGTTGCAGCCCTGGGAGGAGGAGGAGGTGAGGGAATGTAACAGGACTAGGTTGCTGAATAACAGGTGTGGCTTCCACTTGCTGGTTTGTTTCAGTATTTTTTTTACAAATTTGAGTTATGGATGATAGATTGACAGCAGAACAAGGCTTGAGTAACCAACTTCTACTCAATTTAACTACACATAGCATGCCTCCAGAGTTTATGGATCTGGTTCAGTCATTAACAGACATGACAAACATGGCTCAGGACTTAATCATGTAACAATTTGTACAGCAGCCAGAGAGAGATGGGACCAACAGTTCCTAATGTCCACACTACGCCAGAGAATAGCAATTCACTTTATCCTGGGTCCATCCTTGAGTTTGTTAACATAGATATAAACAATAATCTGTTTTTGTAAGGTAACGATCTTGGCCAAGGTGCTGAATGTTCCAGTAATCCTTTTTCAAGGCAGGAAGTGAGCAATATTTGTAAAACTATGATTTTTAAATTGGAAAGATTGCTGATTTTGTTTAAAAACAGACTATGTCAATTATTTCTTGAATACCTGTGTGCATTACAATATTGTCCCACAAGGACTCAGATTTTTCCAAGTACCCTAACAGAACTGTAAGGAACATTCCAATGTTTTTGGAACTTACCAAGATTTATAATGATGCAGGTGTACAGGCCCTTAAGGGCTTGATTAAATACAATCAAATAAAGATGGAAGAGTTGAAGAAAGAAATTGAAGAGCTTCACAGCACGGTTCTTCAATACCCTGACTTTGCACTGTTTAAACAGTTTTTTGACAGTATTTCTCCTAGGATCACATGCCATGTGACCATGCTGATCCACAGGAAAAAAAAATAAGCTGCAAAGGGATCTTGGACAGTATCACAACCAAACAGCTTACCTTCTCAGTAATGAGAGGGGGGTCGAGGAAACAGTCGCATCCTGCTCAACATCATTTAATGTAGCAAGTGCGAACCACACCTGTTATTCAGCAGCATTGTACAGTCACAGCCCCTCACCTGCTCCCCCCTGGAGACTCATTGCCCCCTGCTGCTACAGATCAAGATCTCAGTGAAGCACAGCAACCTTTTTTGTTGCCAAATCACTGGAGCCCAACGCACATACTGCAGACACTCTCCAGAGGGTCAACGGTGAGGGGGTGAGGACAAGGGAGGTTTCAAGTAGCTGGAAGACCTATGCACACCAGGAACTCCAGAGAAAATAGTAACAAATCCATGGATGAATGAACATTCATATTTAGAGTGCTCAGTCTTCATTCTCAAAGATAGAAGTTCTTCTGATGACCACATACAGCTCCTTAGCAAAGGATTCATGTTCATTCCCTCACAGAGGGCTTATCTCCCTGATTTATTAGACTTGAGATTGTACCATAGAAAACTGAATTTAAGATTAGTGCTTCATGATGCTAATGATGATAGCAAGTCCCAGAATTCTGATGTTGATTCAGATGATAACTCATTTATAGCAGTGACTCTCAAGAAAAAAAAGTTTATTTAACCCAGTCCTTGATAACACCTTACATACTTTTTTAAGGGTGTGTGAGCATGATCTAAGAAATTTGATGAGTGAAATGACTGTTAATAAGTGGTTTAACCTAACTCCCAATGAAAGCAAATATTACAAGAATTTAGCCAGGATAGAAAGTTGCGTGTCAAAGGCACTGGAATAGTTCTCATGGAACAAGCAAAGTATGTCAAAAAGATAGAGTTCGATTTAATGAATAATGAGTTTTATAAGTTGGTTACTGTGACATTTGTTAATAGACACTTAATAGAATTGATCATTTATTACATAAACTGGAGCAGAGACACTGTATATTAGTAGAGAAATATTGTTTTATGTGTGTACCAAATTCAAGTTTAGGCAAACTGTTTTGGTATTCCTAAAATACATAAGGATGCTCTGAATCCACCTTTTCATCTAATCATTTCTAATAAGCGAACTAAAACTGAAACAGTAGTTGAATATCTTGATTTCATCCTGAATCCAATAGTGCAGTCCATCCAGTTCTATCTGAGGGACTTGTGGGCTCTTTTGAATTAACTTTTTCTGGAGAAACTGAATACTGGGAATTGTATGTTAGTCATGCTTAACATTATTTCACTTTATACTAACGTACCCCACCAACAAGGTATTAAGGTGATTGAATTATTCTTATCTAAGTATGCTGGTTTCTCCCAGATGAAAGTAAAAACTATTTGCGAACTGATTTTATTGGTGTCATGTAATATTTTTTTTCATTGTAACAAGATTTACCAACAGCCCTGACTTATGCTAATTTAGTACTTAGCACATGGGAATTGGAGACTCTTGTCCATTTACCAGGATTTCAAAGCATTCCCTTTTACCATCATTATATTGAGGGCAACAAGGCTGAGTTGTCACATTTTGTTCAAACAGTGACTGACAGTACTGTTTTTTTACAGTTTACAATTTTAGGATGTGGTTCTGAAGTTGCCTTTCTTGATACAGTCATCACAATAAATGCAGACACTGGTACTTTGCATTCTAAAGTATATAGAAAAGAGATATATAAAAACAATTTCCTAGATTACCACAGCTAGCATTCACATTTCATGAAGAAAATGTGGTGCACGGGCAATTTATTAGACTTTCAAGACTGGTAAGTGATGATATATTTTTGTCTCAGTCCAGTGTTTTGAAGCACGTTTGAAAATAGGAACTATCTGAAATCCTTAGTCAATTAATTATCTTGATGTGACCCTGACGTTAGTACAAGAGAAGGGATGCATTCAAAGCCAGATTTACTGTAAAGATATTTTTTGTCAACCAATATTTACATAAACACAGTTTGCACCCTCAGCATGTGAAAAAAAAGCATTGTAAAGGGTCAGTATATTAGACTTAGATTGTTGAAACATTTATTGCCACTAGCCATAGAACTTGTTAGTCTAAGGGGTTAGTTTCTTGAACAAGGTTACAACAGTGACTGGTTAAATAAAACTGAGCAAGAAGTGTTATTACTCAGAATGGACAGGGTAAGACCTACAGTAAATAAAGTCGAGCTTCAATTGTCATCAGAGTCTTCAGTCATGCCTTTAGTCCAGAATAACAAGAGTGGTTGCAGGAATGCCTTTCCCCTTCCTATGCCTACAGATATGAACATTATAAAAAAATCATCTTGACAGTATGTATTCTGGGCAACAGAGACATGTCTCAGATTCTAGGTTTGAAGCCATTGTTTACTCAAAAAGAGATACAATATAAAAAAAAATTAAAAAGTTTACACAGACAGGCAATACAACAGTAGGGAGAAGGACAGGCACATTCAGGTGCATGTGATGTAAACAGTGCCGCTATATACCAAACAGTTCAAGTATTATATTGAATGCTCCTCACATGGTTTTTACTGTGAAGAAAAAGTTTGACTGCACTTCCATTGGGGTAGTTTATTTTACCTTATTTGACTCAAGTTCAGGTTTTTATATAGGTAAAACACTGAGATGTTTAAAACGTAGGATCTATTAACATAATTTAGCCATCAGAAAACACGATGCAAACAATACATTGGCTAAACACAATTTGATTTGTGAAAGTTTTAGGAAGTATACTTTCTTTGTCATTGACTCTGTAGCAATCCAAGCTTTAGAAGGTGATTATAAGGTTTGCCTGGAATGCTGCAAATTTAGATGGCAAATGGTATGTATGGCAGATTAACTGCCAGGATTAAATGATATGATCAACATAAAATGTTTTATTTTGGGAGTGAATCATTAGTTCAGAATAAATGTGCCCGATCTTGTCTGACTTTAGAAGCTAAGCCTGGTGGGAGACCATTTGGTAATATCAATTTTTGACAATGGATTTTAACACTGTTTTTTTTTTTTTGATTGGTGAAAAAGGGCAATCAATATTTATGATTAGTTCTATATTTTTGATTGGTAAAAAAAAGCCATTAAGATCTATGATTGGCTTATTTTTAGTGTACAATGATTGGTCCTGAATACCAGGAAATGTTTCTTTTTTGAAATTTTTGAAACTAATTTAAATATTGTATTATTTTGGGTGCATGTGCTTTGAATAGTAGTTGATTTAGTTGTGTGCACTTTTAGCACAAAGCCTGAAGAGTATTTAAATGGTATGGATACATTTTGTAAAAAAAATTCTGAGGAAGTTCTATGGTGAATATATTACAAAACAAAAGCGCTTAATTTTAGAAAGACTCTACTGGTTTGTCCTTTGGCACTTGGTATTTTATTTCATTTCTGTTTTGTTATATGCTGCTTTTGTTATTACATTAAGCCAGACATTCAACTATGCAAATGTAAGAGAAGATATATCAACTCTACATATACTATGATCAGAGTATTTTTGCACCTGAACCCACCTCAGTAACCCTGTACTACAGCATATTAAACATGCTTTTATCTAGCCTTTTTTCTCTTTTTGCATTGTAATGCCTAAGTTTCTTAATATTAAGAAAGAAAAAAAAGCATCTGTCTGCTTTAGTATATTTGTCACATACAACAATGAAAAATGTTTTACTATAAAACATTCAATTTATATCATGAAAGGTTCTATAGAAATACTGATAAGAACAGAAATTGTTTACTTACAGTTACCCTTTTCCTTCCTCTTCCCTTCCCCTTAGTGGCCTTTCAAACATTGTTATGAAGTGAGGCAAATGCCTTTCAGTTCCCCACAAGATTAACAAAGTCAGCATAAGTTTATTCTTTCCAATTTTTTGTACAGCCATAGTTCACAAATGTGATTGATGCTTTGTATTCCCACATATAGTCACTAATTTCTGTGTTGCTGGTCTTCTTCCTGTTCATCTCCATCTTCAGATTGTGGTTTATGTCCAACGTACTCTTGATTCTTCTGTTCATCTCCTATGTTTTTATCTGTCTTCCAAGCATTTTACTTTGGAACACTATAAATATTTTTTACTGGTAAAGTCTCGACAATGTGCTTTATTATCAAAATAATGAGAAGCACAGTCTCCTGCTTGATGGCTCACTTTTTGTTGGACGCACTTTCCTTAGCCTGTTCTGCATCAAAAATTACTTTGATCATCCAGGAAAAAATATTTTGAAAACATCCGGATACAGCAGCTTGAATCTCACATCTGCCTCTCGACATTCCCTAATTGTTGGAATAGATTTGTTTCTCTTCTGCTTGGTGTACAGTGAATAATTATTTTCCACAAACTCTGTACTATTTCCAACTTTTAATACTTTGTCTTTCTGTCACAGTTTTGTCAGGATCAACTCTATTCTGCTGGTAAGATTGCATCTTTACTAAAACAGTTTTTGGCTGTTTTCTTATGGCCAGGTTTGATATATGCACACAACATCCCCTTTCACTTAACAGATCCTGCTGTGGAATACTAGCCAGTTGCTTAATTGTGCCTTCATACAATATAGTCTGTTCCTTCTAGTTTCTCTGGAACAACAGAAAATCTCAGATTTTTCCTTTATACTCTGTCCTGTAATTATATATATTTTTTTTGAAACATCTCTTTTTGAACAGTCTTGTACTCAACTAGCCTTTTCTTCATTTTGGCCTCTGATTTTTGCAATTTTATCAGCTCATTGGAATATCTGCTTAAAGCATTTTCCATTTTTTCCTGCCCTTTTTTATTTGAGTTGATATAGTCTTTAGTGCTTTATTTTAATCATATCTGAGTACATTTGACTTATTTTTTCTCTAGATTACTGGAAATCATGTCATGCACCAAAACTGGAGCAAGAACCACTTTTTGCTGAACAGCTGCAGGATTCTTCACAGTCAGTGTTTTCTCTTCACCTTTTCTAGTTGATTTGTTCAGGGTCTTTTAGTGTCTTCTTTGCTGGGGATCCAGGCAGTGTCCTTAACTTGCCATTAACTGAATTTTCTAAAAGTGACAGAGTTCCTGGCTGCCCCTTTGTTTCAGTTTTTTTTTCACACTGGGAGAGCTGAAAGTTAAGCTGTTGATTAGTCTGCAGCCATCTTGGAAAGCCTAGTTGGACATATTATTGAGAGAGGGAAGCGACACTGACTGGACCTTGTGAATTTGGTAGAGACACCATCCTTAATGAGGCAGTGACAGAAGTATGAAATGAGCATAAAAGCCATGTCACTAGAAGAGTTCACTGTAGCAATTACAAAGTTTCTCTCTAGCAAGGTTGTATAAATGAATGAGGTCTGTTCAGAAATGCTGAAGGCAATGGACATTGTCAGGGTGTCATACTCAACATATTTTTTCAATGTTATGAGAACGGCTGAGACAGTACCACTGCACTGAAAGTGGGAAAGTGGTTCTCTACTTTCAAAAAAAGGAGGGAAATAAGAATGTGGTCCCATTATTATAGTGGCATCATAGTCATCAGCCTCCCCAGGAAAACATATGCCAGAGGACCAGGGTAGATCCTGGCTCTGAAAAAGTAAATTAATTTTTTTCCTTTCACATATACTAAAGAGATCATTGTAGTTTGCTCAAGTTTTGTGGATATGGAAAAGGCATATGACTATGTATAGGATCCCAGCCACTGCTGCCTGGCATTCTTTTCAAACATCTGAGTAGCACTAGTTGTTTGAATTCTCAAGGTTAAGTCATATGTGAGCCTTTCAAGATGGCTGCACATTGAGTAACAGTTTAATTCTAGCTCCCCCAGTGTGAAAACATTAACTCAGCAGAGAAGGCCAGTAGGCTTGTGTTTATGGGTAAATTTCATTAACTGGCGAGTAAGTGCACTGCCTGAATACCAGGAATAAAGAAATACAGAAGACCTGGAAAAAGGCAGCTACAAAAATTGAGGAAGAAACACTGACTGGGAAAAATTCTGCAACTGTTCAGCAAAAAGCAATGCAACCTTCACCATGACTTCCAGCAACCTACAGGAAGATATATGACAACTGCATACAGACCTGGTTAGAAATAAACAAAACACTGATGGATCAATACAAACAACAAAAGGCTGGAAAAACTGAAGAAGCCTTAAACAGACACTCAGATGAAATGATAACGCTGCAAAAATCAGAGGGTGAAATAAAAAAAAGGATGGCTGAATATGAGACTACTCAGGAAAAGATGTTTCAAAAAATAATAGAATAAGGGGACATGCATGTAGGGAAAACCTGAGATTTTCAGCTATACCAGAGAAGCTGGAAGGAACAGACTGCATTAATTTTATGAAAGCACAAACAAGCAACTGGACTGGTATTCCACAGAAGGAGTTGTTAGTTGAAAGTGCACATTGTGTGTATGCTCCAAACCTTGCTATAAGAAAGCAACCTAGACCTTTAATAGTAAAGATGCAAGCCTACCAGCACAAGGAGATGATTCTGTCAAAGTTGTGGCAGAAGGACAAAGTACTAAAAGTGGAGACACCATATGGAGAATGATTACTCGCTGTACAACAGATAGAAGAGGAGCAAATTTATTCCACTAGTCGGGGAATGTTGAGATGCAGGTGTGAGATTCAAACTGCTATATCCAGTTATCTTAAATGTATTCTTTATGGGAGAGAGAAAATAATTTTTTGATGAAGTACATGCTAAGGAGGAAATACAAAAGTTTGTCCAACAAAAAGTAAGGTATGAAACAGAAGGAGATTCTGCTTCTTATTCTTCTGGTAATAAAGACTGCAGAGGGACTGTACCATTGAAACCTTTTCAAATTTTTTAACTGAAAATGGTGGAGAGAAGGAAGGGAGCAGGAGAGTTGACTAGAAGAATTGAAAGTACATTGGAAATGAAGCAGAGACAGGATTTCAGAGATAACAGTAATAAAACAAGTAACTTAATGTGGGATTACAATGCAGTAATTATATTTGTGAAATATGACAGAACAAGAAAATCTGAAAATACTGGACTTTTTCAGAATTTGTTGGACTTGTGGGGGACTCTAAACCATATGCCTTACTTCATGTCATTAATGTTTGGAACAGTGCTTTGGGAAGGGGAAGAGGAGGGAGAAAGTTATCTGTAAGTCAAGATTTTTTTTTCTTAAACTGTACCAGATTTGTGGCATGTGGTTTTCTTTACATGCTATAAGATAATTTTTAAGTGTAATGGGGATTGTAAACAGGCACTGCTGTTCTTTTCTTTCTCCCTTCATTCTCTCTTCTTGTTCAGCTTTACGAATTGTAGGCACTGCAATGTATATTAAAAAAAGCCTGGTTAAAAAGCATGATAAAAGAAAAAATGTGCTTTTCTCATTCTTGCATGGGGAAATGACTGGATTTAAGACATTAGATTGATTTAGTAAAAGTTTTGAGAGATAAAGTAAATGAAAAAGAACAATGAATATCATGCGCCTTTCTTCTAGCAAATACATGTATGCCCAGTAACAATTCTGCAGCTGGTCTTCATGTTTCCATGAAAACAATCTGATAAAGAGAAACTGGCTGCTTGGTTCTGTCTGCATGGGTTTGGCCCCATCTAATATGAATGTAAGATTGACACCAACAAGGTCTTTTATGAGAAAGCATGTGTGTTACAATATAACCATCTTACCAAAAATATTAAGAATGCCTTGAGTTCCAATTGGAACATATTTAGGGTAAATAAAGATGTCACGATAAGGTGGGTAAAGAACCAAAATTTGTATATAGTACATGAGCAAACTTCAAGAAGCTCTTGGAACATAGGATAGATAGCTCTAGTACAATAGATGCCAGTACAAGGCCTTGTGGAGCTTGCAGTCAGTGCCCCCTTTATATTCAAGGAAAAATTCATTAGTTTTAGTTTCCCAGTCCAAGTTCAATCATGGACTCTTCGGACTGTATTCATACCCCTGAGGGGGAGGGCGTGAATTTGGAGTTCACGCTTTTGAAGAAGGAGGTATCGCAGCTTACAGGAGAACTCACCAAGCTCATTGAGCTCTTCTCAGAAAGAAAGTGTTAATGACTGTTGTTTTTTTACCAGTAGTGGTACTAAAGGGCCTGTTTTTCAACTTGGCGATGATGACAGAGCTTCAGTGGGTTGTCAAGGCAATGGCTGTTCTATTGGCTTACATAATCATATGATCGGAGAGCATGGTGAACACCAGAAGAATGTCATGGCATCCAAACCGCAGAGAAATACACAGGAAGGGTTTGGTACATGTTCTAAAGAGTTTAATATGGAAAATGTATGGCTGACGTGTTCTAGGAACATACAGGATGGTTGTGTATCCAAAGAAGGTACTGTACTCACTTTTCCTGGGGATTTTAGCTCACAAAGTGAGTGTAATGGCTTTAATAGTCGCAATAGTGCTGGTTCTTGTATACATCATGAATGAAGTGTTTCCAATGGGTCTAATGGACAAACTGATGTAAATGGACTTACTTTGGGGGAGATGGCTAATGTTAATAGCCGATACATGAATTTGGTAGCCAAACAGTTTAATTTTGGACAAAATAATGTCAGTGCACTCTATAACTCTGCTTCAAGTGCAATACACAGTAAAAATGACAATTTTGGTTCTTTAAAGGACATGATATATTTCTTTGAGAAGAGACTTTTTTAAACTAAAGACATTGGATATGAATATAGCATATTTTAATGAATGTTTGGAACTTAAAATTGTTCCACAAGGTTTAAGAATGTTTAAATTTCCTTTTGGTATTAACTACGATTCAGAAAGTATTGAAGAGTTTGTTGTATTTTTTGATGATGTTGGTTTGAATCTTGTCAAAAAGACTGTTTTTTTTTTTTATGAAAAGCAAAAAAACTATGTTAGTCCAGGAAGTTGAATCCCTGGATGACAAAATAAGACAAGATTTAATGTTTCCCCAATATACCAGTTTGTATTTTAAATTTCTTGATAAGGTGGAAAGGATCTGTAACAACATATATCATAAAAAGAAATGCAAATTAGAGAGGGAGATTAAACAATATAATTGTTGGATATTATGAATATAAGGCTGAAATTAATTATGTTGTAAATATGCTGAAAGAAAAAGCTTACTTAAATGTAGAAATAGAGTTTAGTAATATGTGATCAGCATTCATACTAAATGACCATGGCTTGGAAAATAAGGAATCTGCTGAATGGACATTTTTCCCTTACAGACTTAAAAACAGGATATAAGCAAGAGCAAAAATGCAAAATCTGCTTTTACAATAGGCACAAGAACAGATGTTCTTAGTACTGTTTCTACAGAATAAGCAATTCTCCAAAATAGAATACCAAGAGGAAATGTATATGTATGTGCATGACTAAAATTGTATAAAGATCTGTATGAATCCAGTCATGTTAGGGGTAATGGTAGGGACACATTTTGTCCTGAGGTAAATGATATATCTCTCACATCATCTGTACTATATGAGAAGTAAAGTAGAATATTTTCTGAAGCTGTAACAGAAGTACGTGTGGTTTATTATAAAAGTTATTGGTTACTGCTCTTAAAGACAGGTGCTGCAAAGTATATTCTCTCAGTGTATATTCTGCAAGTTTCTGTATGCAACAGACTGTGAATGCAAATATAACCAGACTTTGATTTTAGCAGAATCCAGCCAGCAAGACTGAGTGTCTTAAGAAGACTTTAAATCCATCACAGTAAGCACCTTATAATTTTTCACTGGCAAGCTAGCCTGCATTCGAACACAGGAGGAGTGGTAAGCCCTGCAGAGGGTCACTTCAGTTAAAGTGCAGTAACTAACATTTGTACATATGTGTAAATCCTAAACAGAAGTATTTCAGTTTATGCAACTTGCAGTAGTAAAGTTTTTTTAGACGTCTAAAATCCGGAGTGAAACTAGTTCAAGAAAGTCGCAGTGCCATAAATTCTCCAAGAAAAGGTGGCTATCTACTTGTACAGCAGTCCGCTGCCTGATGTACATCACCAGCTTCTCAAGTGACTCTGAACAATTTCCAGCCATCAGCAACAACAGCCTGATCACCTGTTTTCTTGCTAACTGGTAAGACTTTTTTCTGTGTCACATATTTAGTGTGGATGATATTAGACAGTTTGTATATTATTAGACAGTTTGGATGTTATCAGACAGTATGAATATTATTTATAATTCATGCAGGAGTAAACCAAACTTTAGTAAATTGCAATGTTGGTATACACTGCACATTAGTAAATGTAAAACCTTATTAGGGAAGGTTGATAGTAAGGCATTATGCAAATGTATTACAATATTTGACTGGTATATCAAAGAAAACCATGTGGGGTATAACAAATGTTTATTGTGTGCTTCAACAAAAACTGCATTTTGTGTATTATGCTATAAAAAAGTATTGCATCATATTGCTAAAAAATAGACTGTGAAGACAGATCTGTTCATGATAAAGAATTAACTAAGGGTAAAGTGTTTCTATTACATTCAGATGTTGAATAGTTATGTCCTGTCACCACATGTGTGTCAAATCAGTTACTGATAGAACTTCTAGTATATTTTGTTACAAAAGAATGTAATACAGTTCTAAAAGAGATACACAATGAATTCAGGAAGCTTAGACAAGTTATACATACATCTTTTCAAAAGTGCATAGGAATTTTAGATTCAGCAGAACAGGTTATTGAAAAATATCAGAAAGACCATGCAACATTACAGGAAATTCAACAGCAGTTGCAGGATACAGGAAATAAATTAGCTGAACTGACAAAGACTGGGAACTTCCTGCATACACAGCTAATCTGTGCAAAAGATATATATTTTATAATATGTTTATGTTTTGAAAATGGTTAAACATACATGGTAGGATGGTAAGATCTGATGTATGGACAAATCATTCTCAAATGTTTTACTTTCATTCAGTTAAAGCAAGACATTTATCAGTAGTACAGTATATAACCGCTAAGCTAATAGCATAGTCAAAACGTACACAACAGTTTTAGTGTATAAAAATTACATAAAAATAGTTACACTACACTGATGTTCTTCGTGTTTCACTGTTGCAGTCATTACACTTGGGTTATCCTGCTGGCAGGCTACCCTCAGTCGGCCTGAATTCCAAAGTCTTGGTCCGGTCTCGGTTGCTGTTGCCTCTTCCCTGACTTCAGTGAGCCAGGGGTATAAAAGATGCAGCCAACGCCATTTTCTTCAGTCTTTCTTGCCGCACGGTGCCCGAAGCATAAGCAGTTCGCAAGTGCCGGTCAGCCGACTCCTGAGATTTTCGTGTTCGAATTTCAGATCCCAAGTCTTCATTAAAAGCTAAGTACCCCATTGGGGAAACGTTTTTCTTGCTCCAGACTGATGTCAGAAAAAGTTAATAATTGTATTTCTTGTGGGAAGCAAATACCTCATAAGGACTTTCATTCTTACTGTATTCCTTGCCTAGGCCCTGACCACAACATTGCTAGTTGTCGGTTTTGTGCTAGATTTAACCAACGCACTATTAAGCGTTGGTACGATTTTGCATTACACTATTTTGGCAGAAGATTTAATTATACAATGTTGTCGGATAGCCATCCGACTACCGGAATTCACAAGAAACACAAAGAAAAAGAAAAAGACAGGCATCCGAGGTTCAAAACCGACGACGAGGCTTCTTCTAAGCCAGTCACCAGTTCTCAGTGAGGTGCCTTTGCAGCCCCTGACGCCTGCTACTTTAGACCCTCTGGCCACTACCAACTCCCATGTGGAGTCGCCTAGGCTGCTGGAAGCTCAAGGTATTGGACCTTTGGAGACTATTCCCTTAGATGGGTCCAGAGCCGCTGAGCAGGCATCGGCTTCTGAGGGTGTTTTCAGACCAACTCAATTATACATTAAAACGACTTCAGCTTCAAAGGCAAAGACTAAAGCACCCTTAAAGACAAAGAAACAAGTACAACAGCCTCATGGACAGGCCTCCATACCCAAAACACAGATGCTTAAAATGGCCGAAGACTTAATTACTTTGATCAGGGCTTCCCATCCCCCACCTGATAAAAGGCCTAGGCAAGAGACAGAATATGAATCTTCAGATCAGGTTTCCATTTCATCTGATTCCTCTTCTTATCAGGAATACTCTCCTCCTCCCTATGAGGATTCTGATGCTGAAGAATCTATCCCTTCAGCCTCTCCTCCTGAGGATTACTCTTTTGGGGAAACCTTGCATACCATGAGGGAGCATTTCCACTGGGAAAGCCAAGATTTTTCAGAATCTAAGAAAAGGCTCAGAGACTTCCTTTTACTACCACAACACAGGCCCCTAGCTATTCCACCTGTGTTAGACATTGTTGATGATGTATTTTCAGAGTCCAGTCTGACCCCTGACTCCTCACCTCCAGCTCCTGTTAAGCCGGACAGGTACTACAGGGTTCCTGACTCTCATAAATTCCTTTTCAAAAACCCTGCTGCTGACCCAGAAACTATCTCTCAGGGTCCCAAAGGGGTCAAGGCTTCCGCTGCAAAAAAACCCTACCCCCCTCTGACAGGGATTCTGGGGCATTGGACAGATGGGGAAAAAAGATTTACACTTCCGCTACCTTGGCTATAAGGGCTTTAAATTGTCAGTTTCATATGCTCAAATATCAGCAATATATTATGTCACTGCTTAAACAGAAAATGTTGATAAATTCTGAATGTGCAGAAAACAAAGAAATGCAGGATTTATTGCATGCAGCTGAACAATTTGGAAAGCATACTTTGCAATGTGGTTTTGATTATTTGGAGGCCTCCTGCAGAGCCGCTGTTACGGGTTCTGTCATCATGAGGCATGCTTGGTTAAAGGAACAAAGTCTGCCTGATCATGTCAAAGCAAAATTATTAGATGCCCCATTACAGCATGATACTTTGTTTGGTGTTAAAGCAGAAGAGGTGTTAAAGAAAATGGAGGACAAAGCTAAATCTATGCAAAGGGTTAAGGATTTCTTACAGGTTCAGCCTCCAAGATTTTGCAGACACTGGCCTACAAAGAATTGGTCCTTTCCAGTGTCAGACAGACCACAAAGGGGCAGATACAGACGCCCAAGAGGCAGGTCCCAGCCCCAAGGTTCATACAGGTCTAAACAATGGGATGCTTCTACCTCCAAAAGTGGAGAAGACAAATCACAGCCATACAGGAAACAGTCCCAATGACTTCCCCCTGCTTGCACCAAGCACTTATCTTCTGGCAGCACCTTTAGGGGGAAAACTAGCACTTTTTTCTCAAAACTGGCACATAATAACCCAGGATAAATGGGTCCTAGACATAGTGTCACAAGGCTACAAGTTTCACTTCCATACCCTGCCAAGGACAAACGGTTGGCCAGACCTGCCAAAACATCAATGGGCAGAGGCACACAAGCAAGTCACATCCCTCATGGACATGAAGGCCATTCAACAAGTACCAGAGCAAGAGCAGAGACAAGGATTTTATTCAAGACTGTTTTTGGTACCAAGAAAGGACAAGACCTGGAGACCTTTACTGGACCTATCTTTTCTAAATACATTTTTGGATATACCAAAATTCAAAATGTTGACTCTACAGCAGCTTCTGCCCATGCTGGGCAAGAAGGCTTGGCTTGTGACTTTAGACCTAAAAGAGGCATACCTGCATGTCCCAATCAGACAAACATGCAGATGATTCCTCAGATTCAAAGTTGGCTCAATGCACTACCAATTCTCTGCACTGCCCTTTGGCTTATCTACTGTGCCCAGGGTTTTCACAAAGTGCCTGGCACCAGTAATTGCATTCTGCAAAGAGGAATACAAATATATCCTTACTTGGACGACTGCCTCATTCAAGCAGAAAACAAGGACATTCTACTACAGCATCTGGCATTTGTAAAGAGATTTCTAACAGGCCTAGGGTATACAGTCAACGAAAAGAAATCAAAACTAGTACCCTCTCAAGGGATAATATTCCTGGGTGCAAGCTTAAATACAACTGCCCAGATGGCTTATCTC
Organism: Protopterus annectens; assembly: GCF_019279795.1. Classification (NCBI taxonomy): domain Eukaryota; kingdom Metazoa; phylum Chordata; order Ceratodontiformes; family Protopteridae; genus Protopterus; species Protopterus annectens. The sequence goes on along the minus strand of NC_056739.1, from coordinate 571,402,491 downwards.
ACGCCAGACAAACAAAGGCAACTGACTACCTATTTCAACCTGTTGGCAACAAAGGCCCAGTTATCTGCAAGAAAAATTCTGCAGGCTTTGGGTTTCATGGCATCCTGCATTCGACTAATTCCATATGTGAGACTGCATATGAGGAAACTTCAATGGTACCTAAAAAGTAACAACAACGACCACAAAGAAATACCAGTGAGAAACAGCTCAACTTTCATGAATTTAATACCAAAAAATATATTTCACTTCTCTTAGCGCCTCGGCCAACAGCCTTTACAGAGTAGAAAAACAGCAAGCACATTTAAAGTAGTATATATAGTAAAAGAACCAATTAATACATACAAGCAATCAATTAATTATTCAATTATAAAAAATTTTTTTAAACTTTTAAAGTTACACTAGTCATATAAAACTGTGCCAATTACATTCCTTGTTTAGTCCATAAGGACTTAGAGTATTATATTTCATAATCAATAAAGACTCCTTTTGTCTTAACACATTTTTTTGAAGAGTAACATTATTAAAATGTAATGGTACATGTTCTAAAATAGAAACTTTCATACATTCTAAACTACCATCATGTTCATTATTAAAATGTTCTGCAATGGGGCTGTTCATCTTTTTATTCCTCACATCTCTTACATGTTCCTTTATTCTCTGGGATAGAGTACGTTTGGTTTCACCAATATAATATTTCTTGCATGAGCAAAAGATAACATAAATAACCCCTGTACTAAGACAGGAGTATTTTGCTCTATTTATGATTTTTTTTCCATTAATTTCTCTTATTTCCTTATTTATAAAGGGACATATAGAGCACTTATTACATGAAAAAGTACCTACTTCATTAATATTAATTAATATAGGGTTTTGTTTTTCCTTATATACACTATGAACCAGGAAATCCTGTATGTTTCTACCTCTCTTGTATGATATCACCAGTTCCACATTCTTCAATGAAATAATTTCTTTTTTAACAAAATCCCAATATTCTTTTATTATGTTATTAATCATAGGAGAAAAATTTGTGTATTTAGTTACAAAAAATAATTTGTCTACATTCTGTACATTATTATTATACTGCCCAACATTATATTTATTTTTAAATTTCTTATCACCAAATACTTCATTATAACTATTCATAACATTTAATTTATTATAGCCTCTGTCAATAAACAGATTAGCTGCTTTCAAAGCTTCATTAGCTGCTAAAGAGGCATCACTACTTAATCTTTTTATTCTAGTGAATTCTCCATAAGGAATAGCTTTTAATGTGTGTGTCGGATGACAGCTAGTACCACACATTTTCCAATTCATCTTATCAAATTTTCTATGTATACTTGTAATGATTTTTTTACCATTACATCCAGTTAATGAAATATCCAAAAAATTAATTTTATTTCCTATGCAAGTATCATCAAATTTGATACCAAATTCATTACTATTTAAATCATTAATGAATGTAGCAGATGAATCATACCCCCCATCACATATAAAAATTAAATCGTCAATAAATCTATAGTACCCAATGACATGTCTCCTAAAAAAAGAATGATTGTAGATATACTTATTTTCAAAAAGACCCATGAATAAATTGGCATAAGCTGGGGCAAAAGCAGCCCCCATTGCCGTTCCCTTAAGTTGTCGATATAAGGTGCCGTTAAATTCAAAAATATTATGGGTTAAGCAGAACTCTATTAGTTCCACCATAAAATGTGTTTTAGGGTTATCACCCATAAATACTACTACAGCCTCCAAACCAAATTTATGTATTATACTCGTATATAAACTCACAACATCCGTGGTAATGAAATACATATTTTCTAGCCAACTAATATTTTTAATTTTGTTCAGAAAATCAAAAGAATCCTGAATGTATGAAGGCAACTTAACAACTTCTTTTAAAAGATGTTCATGTAGTAAGCCACATAAATTGTATGTAAAGAAATCAAAAGCAGACACAATTGGTCGACCCGGAGGTCTTTCCAGGTTTTTATGTACCTTAGGTAGGCAAAAAAATTTTGCCACCTTACTATTTTTGACTATAATTTTATTGTCCACATCTGATTTAGTGAAATAATGTAATCTGACACCCTTATAAAGCAAAGTTTTAAAGTCCTGTTCCGCTTTTAAAAAAAAGGCATTGTCAGTCACTAAATAAGTTTCTTTTTCACTCAAATGTTTCATACACATTTCATGATAATCACAATTGTTAAGAACCACCAATTTCCCACCCTTGTCTGATGGTTTGAAGACAATATCATCATTCTTACTTAGTTGCTGTAATTTATACCATTGGTCTTTAGTTAAATTAAAACATTGTTTTTTACATAAAAAATCTTGTAATTCTTTATCTAATAAAGTGTTAAGAAAAGTATCTAATTTTTGAATATTTACATTCTTACAAGGAGGCACAAAAAGACTATTAGTTTTTAAACTACTAGTGTTAAACAAACTGTAGGCATTATTATAATCTGCACTATCCGAAGTACAAGAATAAAAAGAATCATTACTATCATTGTCACTACTGTTCCATACTATAGAGTTATCAGACAAACATTCTACATTCATATTTTCCTCTTTACAAAAAAAGAAATCCCTCAAATTCATTTTACGGTATAAATTAAACAATTCTATTTTTAGCTCATGTTTACGTGGAATACATGTGGGTATAAACTTCAGTCCCTTCATAAGGACTGATAGCTCTATTTCATCAAAACAATAATTAGATAAATTAATTATATACTCATTAGAAAAAGTCACTGAGCATGATTTATGCCCATCTACCTTTTTTAAAGTATCTGTCGCCCGGGTCTCTTTGGCGTTCCGAATTCTGCCATTCTCTCTTCCTGGGATTGTTGTATGGCCCCCGTTGTTCTGCATAGGTCTTCCGAAAGGACTCAGAATTAGCTGCTCTTGGTAAATCAGGGAATTCTTCTATCTCCCTCTCGTCTTCTTCAAAAGATGAGGCACCACTTTCTCCCGAAACAAAACTCTTATTTTTGTACTGCTCCGAAACCGGATTTCCTTTTTGAAAAGTGACGTTTTTTCTTCTAGGTCTTGAATTAGTGAAGAGTACAAACGCCCTCTTGTGGTCATAGTCACGAATGTCTCTATTCAGCTTATATTTTTTTCTATCAATGAGTTCTTTCTCATAGTTAGTTAATTTATTATTGATGTCAATCAAAAAATTTTCCAGTGTGGAATTGGAAGTTAAATTAACTATTTGTTCACAAGTAGATTTCGTTTCAGTGATTAACTTTTCTCTTTTGATATGATCTCGTTCTAGCAAAATAGAGACCCATTCTAGACTGCAGCGATGGGCTGCTGCAATCCACCTTTCATGAAATTTCACTTCGGTTTCATCTTTTAGATCAAAAGGGGAGGAAGGTTTTTTGATAGACCTTAGCCCACGTGGAGTTATTTCTAATTCACAATATCTTTCTAGACTTCCGATATTATAGAAAACAGCAGTCTCTTTAAATATTAATTGTTCCAATTTAGAGCACAATTCCTGTGCATCAGGATTACCTGAAAATTCAGACTTCTTACCCACCATAGCAAACGGGTTCAATGAACTTCTTTTGCGTGAGTCTTCCCATTTCTTCATAATACCTCCACCAGCATTATTAGGTGTATTAGATGTATCAACACCTATATTCTTATTACCATGAAAATGAATGTCTCCACTGTTAACTGTAGTAGTATTGGTAGTATTTATTCGTTGACTCGATTCACCATTACGATTAGGCATTTCCATGCCTGATTCTCTAAAGATCCTTGGAAAGTCTTAGTACAGGGGTTATTTATGTTATCTTTTGCTCATGCAAGAAATATTATATTGGTGAAACCAAACGTACTCTATCCCAGAGAATAAAGGAACATGTAAGAGATGTGAGGAATAAAAAGATGAACAGCCCCATTGCAGAACATTTTAATAATGAACATGATGGTAGTTTAGAATGTATGAAAGTTTCTATTTTAGAACATGTACCATTACATTTTAATAATGTTACTCTTCAAAAAAATGTGTTAAGACAAAAGGAGTCTTTATTGATTATGAAATATAATACTCTAAGTCCTTATGGACTAAACAAGGAATGTAATTGGCACAGTTTTATATGACTAGTGTAACTTTAAAAGTTTAAAAAAATTTTTTATAATTGAATAATTAATTGATTGCTTATATGTATTAATTGGTTCTTTTACTATATATACTACTTTAAATGTGCTTGCTGTTTTTCTACTCTGTAAAGGCTGTTGGCCGAGGCGCTAAGAGAAGTGAAATATATTTTTTGGTATTAAATTCATGAAAGTTGAGCTGTTTCTCACTGGTATTTCTTTGTGGTCGTTGTTGCTATATTAATTTCATTTCGTGGTGTTGTTGCAAAAAAAAAAGGTACCTAAAAAGTGTTTGGACTCAACATTGCCACAGCCTGGAAACAATAATTACCCTCATTCCCTGCCTGCAACAGGAGTTTCGTTGGTGGGCGAAGACTTGTCACCAGAACAAGGAACAGCCATTCACTTTACCCTCAGCAAGGCAGACACTAACAACAGATGCATCAGATTATGCCTGGGGGGCCCACATGGCAGGAAGATGTATTCAAGGCACATGATCCACAAACCAAATGCATCTACATATCAATCAAAAAGAGATGCTAGCTGTTCAGAATGCCCTGACAGCCTTCAAGGACCTACTTCATCCGGGACAACTACTGATAAAGACAGACAACACCACGGTCATGTGGTATATAAACAAGCAGGGAGGCACTCATTCTTACCCCCTTTGCAGACTAGCCATGACTTTGTCGGACACAGCATTGACTTACCAAGTACATCTGCAGGCACAATTCCTGCCAGGAAAGATAAATACTCTGGCAGATGAACTAAGCAGAAACCTCATGGATCCCCACGAGTGGAAATTGGATCCACAAGTCTTCAGCATGATAACAAGGAAATGGGGATGCCCGGATATAGATCTATTTGCCTCTCCTCACAACTACCAACTAAAAAAATTCTGCACAAGGACTTATCACAGAAAAGCATGAAAAGTGGACGCCCTATCTTTCAGCTGGAAAAGCTTAGCAGTATATGCCTTTCCTCCACTGCCTCTCCTCCCCAAGATACTCCGAAAGGTCATCCAAGAGAAGCCAAAGATGATACTGATTGCCCCAGACTGGCCCCACCAGCACTGGTACCCAAACCTAAAGACCTTGTCTCAATGCCCGGCTTGGACCTTGCCTCAAATACCTCATCTACTATTCCAACAAAACAATCAGATCCTGCACAGCCAACTAAAGACCTAAAATCTGGCAGCATGGCGGATAATGTAGTGATACAAAACGCGCCTCTCACTAAAGCTGTAATGGATGTCATTTTGGAGGCCAGAAGGCCTAGTACCAGAACATCTTATGCTGGAAAATGGAAGAGATTCTGTGCTTGGAACCAGGCACAAGGAATTGACACAGCAGTACCAAATATTCCTCAGATTTTGCAATACTTAACTGAGATGCTGGACAAAGGCCTATCCTTTTCATCAATTAAAATTCATGCCTCTGCCATTTTGGCTCATTACAATACAGAGCCACCAATCTTTTCTCATCCCTTGTTAAGGTAGTACCTCAGAGGAGCCAAAAACTTAAGGCCTCCTAGGAGATCACCAATACCTGCATGGGACCTCAATTATGTTTTGGAAAAACTCACCCTGCCTCCTTTTGAGCCAGCCGCTACAGCTGATTTAAAGTTTTTATCTTGGAAAACAGCTCTGCTCCTAGCAATAACCTCTGCATGATGAATCTTAGAGTTACAGGAAATCATGGCTGTGGAACCTTTTATCATTTTTTATCCAGACAGGGTTTCTCTGAGGACAAATCCGACATTTATGCCTAAGGTAAAGTCCAGTGTGGCCCTTAACCAAACTATTCACCTGCCTAGTTTTTATCCAAACCCACAGAATAAGGGGGGAGAGAATTCTGCATTCTTTGGACATACACAGACAGCTACGCTTCTACTTGAACAGAACCAAAGCTTTCAGAAAGACAGAGCAGCTATTAGTGGCATATGGCTGCAGGATCACAAGGAAAGGCTATCTCAAAGCAAACTATTTCAAAGTGGATAGGCCACTGCATTCATTTCTGCTATCCACAACATGGCAAGCCAGTGCCTAAGGGCATTAGGCTACATTCAACCAGAGCAGCAGCCACTTCAGCAGCCTTCCTCAGGGGAGTTCCAACCAAAGACATTTTAGAGGCTGCTACCTGGAGTTCAGTGCACACCTTTACAAAGCACTACCATTTACCACTCTACTCTAAATCCAGAGCAGGCTTTGCCACTGCAGTTCTGCTGGGCCTCATAGCCTCTCCTAATGCTATTTAGCTCCAGCCTCCCAACCTTAGTTTTGGGATTCAACCCAAGTGTAATGACTGCAACAGTGAAACATGAAGAACATAGTACAGTTGTGTACACTTACCATAAATGTAGATGTTCGAGTGTATTCACTGTTGCAGTCCAGGTTACTCACCCACCATCCCCCATATCTTTGCTGCATCTTATCTGTTCTTCTCCAACCTATACAACCTATGTGGTATATTTGCTTGTAGATGAAGGTATTATATATTTTGGTGCATGCATGTTTTATTGGCATATTTTTAGCCTACCCTTTTGGGGGCACCTGACATCTGGGGCAAGAAAAACTGAAGAAAATGGTGTCAGCTGCATCTTTTATACCCCTGGCACACTAACGTCAGGGAAGAGGCGACAGCAACCGACACCGGATCTAGACTTTGGAATTCAGGCTGACTGAGGGTAGCCTGCCAGCAGGATAATCCAAGTGTAATGACTGCAACAGTGAATACACTCGAACATCTACATTTATGGTAAGTGTACACAACTGTACTTTCTAGTGCATAAAATTAAATAAAAATAGTTAATAAGAGTGGAGATTTTAATTCACAAGACTGACATGCTTGTATAAAGATATACAGATACAAGACAGACATGCATGTATGTTCTTTTCATCTAGAGTACATTAGTTTACAATGCACAAAAGCAAAAGGCAGACAACAGCAAATATAAATAATGTAAATATAAACATGTGTTAGTTAAGCTAATATCTATTTTGTTTTTTTACAATTTTTTAATAATTGTATAGTAACACCACACCAAACAGTTAAAAGTTCTGAATTTTAAAAAGAAAATCACAGATGGCATTAGTCAAACAGTTTTTGTAAAATTAATGGCAGGACAGTTAAATAGATAAATACATAAAAAATACTGAAATCCATGTAAGCTAATTGTAATGTAGTATAAATGCATAGTTATGCAAATCACAATCAAATTAAAGGAAAAATGCTAAAAGAATTAATTATAGTTTATAGAGTATAAAATGTGAGCTCAGACCTTCCTAGACTAGATGAATAGTTACAGGAAATGCTGGAAAGATAAGAAAAACAAGACTGATTGCCAGACAAGTAGCTTGAGTTTTTCTAAAGCATCATTGTTATTAAAACATAATTGTTAAAATGTTTACATGCAACACTATTTGGTAATTGTAATAAAATGTCACAATTGTGCATATATGTCACTGATAATTTCTTTGCAAGTAAATGTTAAAATAAAAAAACCTCAGTTGCATCAAGTACAGCCAGCAAATGTCTATAGTATACATACAGTTCAAATCAATTCTGCAGAAGGGTATAAATACCTATTAGTAGTAATAAACAGCAAAAGTTTAAAAAAATGATCAAATCAGATAAAAATCCAAAGTCCATTAGTAACCTACTAAAGTAACATTCTATTCTCACAGCATAAAGCAGGTAAACAGTGCTGCAGTACTACAGGGGGAGATGTACTTTCTCAGTTATACACTGACTGTGTAAGCAGCAACAAGGATCTAAAATAAAGATACAGAAAAAATAAACAACAAAGGTCTAAAATAAAGCTACAGGAAAAAAATATCTCATTCCTTCTTGACAATAATCTTTTTTGGGGGGGACAAGTATTAGTGTATTAGAAATACTGGTAAACTGGATTAAACCTGACAGGATAAGATATTTTACAAGTTGTTAATAGCTATCATAATGGTTATTATTGTATTGTTTAGTATTAAATTGTATTTGCAACATGTTAAACTGCAAAGCTATACAAGACAGAACAAAGATATGCAAAATGCATAAATGTTTCTAATGGCAAGAATAGTCACTATTTTTAATATGTTTTTGGCAAAACAATCTTGGTATAAAAAAAAACATGAATGTTTCTAATTGCTGAGTATGTAGTTTAAAATAACAGGATGTATGCCACTGGTGGCAATTCCACTAAATACTTCTAAAGAGACATAAGAAATTTTCCAAGATTTTGTTTAATATTAATGTTATTAAATTTGTAAGATTAGACTAAATGTACTTTATAGTCTTTGTATGTACAAATGCTGAAGAATTCAGTACAAATTAAATTACCGTATAGTAATGAATATGTGCAAAAAAAAAAATGTGTCCAGGGTACCTACTAGATTGAAATGCATGAATAGCAAACAGACTGTGTAAATATATACTGTACAGGATACATTGTAATAAGTTCAAAAGTAATTTGTCAAGTTGTAATATCACTGGTTTTACCCAAGTTAGAGGAAAATTATATTAAAATATTGTATTCATACAGCTAATAGACTAATATGTACATAACATTCTTTAGTGTAAATATACTAAAATAATTGCTTTCAAATATTTATTATCTAAGCCCAGTTCAGTATTTTACCAAGGTGTTAATGGGCAGTTCAGAAACAAACACAATGTGATGGTTAAAATGACATTGAAACTGTATATTTTCAGCAGTGTATAAATGCTTGCAGTAGCACATGGTTCTTGTCACTTATAGTTAATTCAACAGTTGCAAAGAGTTAATGAAACAGTTCTAAGTCATAAATTAAATTCTGTGATTGAAAAAGAATAAATTATGAAGTTAAATTAAAGCAGACACAGCTCATTATTGATGAAATATTTTCACGAATGATCTGCAAAAAAAAAATTGTTAAATGCATTCAGGTTTGGTAGTAATACTTTAATATCATTGTATTAACTATGTAAATTTGCATTTTGACTTGTATAAAAAAAAGACTAAAGGTTTTGTTTCTTAATGTTTAAAAACAGAGGGAATTGTTGGATATTATGAATATAAGGCTGAAATTAATTCTGTTGTAAATATGCTGAAAGAAAAAGCTTGCTTAAATGTAGAAAAAGAGTTTAGTAATATGTGATCAGCATTCATACTAAATGACCATGGCTTGGAAAATAAGGAATCTGCTGAATGGACATTTTCCCTTACACACTTAAAAAGAGGATGTATGCAAGAGCAAAAATGCAAAATCTGCTTTTACAATGGGCACAAGAACAGATGTTCTTAGTACTGTTTCTACAGAATGAGCAATTCTCCAAAATAGAATACCAAGAGGACATGTATGGTAGGGACACATTTTGTCCTGAGGTAAATGTTATATCTCTCACATCATCTGTACTATATGAGAAGTAAAGTAGAACATTTTCTGAAGCTGTAGCAGAAGTACATGTGGTTTATTATAAAAGTTATTGGTTACTGCTCTTAAAGACAGGTGCTGCAAAGTATATTCTCTCGTCAGTGTATATTCTGCAAGTTTCTGTATGCGACTGTGAATGCAAATATAACCAGACTTTGATTTTAGCAGAATCCAGCCAGCAAGACAGTGTCTTAAGAAGACTTTAAATCTATCACTGTAAGTAGCACCTTATAATTTTTCAATAATAACAAGTATATCCTGTTGGGAGAATACCTGATACACATAGAGGTAGTGAGAATCAGAAATTAAGTTACAGTGAAGTGGTTATGAATGTTAGTGTGGACTATGAGGGTGGTAGTAATGAACGGCAAGATTTTCCAGGGGTGAGACGCTCAGAGAGACTGGCTCAAAGGTACATGGACAGTGGGGAATATGGCAGGAGCTATTACCCCAAGAAGGGGAGAAAGAACAGTTACAGATAGAAGAACAGCTACAGGAACTAGATGAACCCACCAACATTGTGTGTACATCTGAGGGTTTTACTATTTATAATAGGGTAATTTCAAAAGAATATTTCAGTTTGCTATCAAAGGGGTTAAATTTATTCCTGAAAAGATGGGCAATTTAGTGAAAGATCTTGTGGCCTTAAAATTATATATGAGAAAATTAAAACTCAGTATATTTTTTTCAACTAATGTACCATCTAACCCCTTAGGTGAAAATACAGAAAGTAGATCAGGTACACCCAAAAGAAAAAGTGTATTCCATCCACCACTACATCCTTTATTGGATACATATGAGAAAGTAGTCATGGAAGACATTTATGATATTCATTCAAGTGATACAAAAATACCCTGGAATCTTACCAAAAGAGAATATACTTTGCTAATGGACCTTAGGAAGGATGACTCAGTTCGCATCATGACCCCAGATAAAGGTGGGGGTATTGTACTATATAGGGTGATGGATTATTCTAGTGTGATGCAGGAAATGTTATTTGATGGTACAACATATGTAGGGGTCTCAAAAAAATCAGATAAACATTGCCTATACATGTATTGATTCATTTTTAGAAGAATATCTTATAAATCAGAGAATAGACGTGGAAGACCATAATTTTTTGTACAATAAAAAAAAAAACTATCATTCCTGTATTCTTTGGCATACCCAAGGTCCATAAAAATATTGAAACCCCCCTCCTTTTAGGCCCATAGTTGCAGCAAGTGGGTCTAAGACACATCCACTAGCATTATATGTGGATTTCTGGGTACATGTGGTGGAAAAAACTGAACATCTAATTAAAGACTCATGGGACTTTTTGGGTCATTTAAAGAATGAATTATGGAAGGAAGATTTGATTTATCTAACAGTAGATGTGAAAGATTTATTTACTGTTATTCCTAGAGTAGGCGGGATGGCTTTATTTGAGGAGGTCTTGTTTCGTTTTTTCCGATCTTGCACATGACCAAATCACACTTATATGTGAAATTATGAGTCTAGTCCTAGAAAATAATTATATTTATTTTGACGGTGAGTTTTATCAGCAAATTAAGGGGGGTAGCGATGGGGGCTGCTTGTGCCCCCATGAATGCAAATTTAGTACTGTTGGGATGGGAGACCAACCATGTATTCCAATGCCCCTTTTGGCATAGCATTGAAATGTACGCCAGATTTCTGGATGCTATTTTTATTTTGTGGGATGGACCTAGTACTGAGGTTGAACAATTTGTACAATATCTCAATAATACAACAGAATTTCTAAAAATGTATATATAAGTTTGATGGTTCAGGTATTTTCTAGATAAATATATTTTCCATGACAATAGTGGGATCAAGGATTTTTCATAAGGAAACGTTCTGCAATTATTTACATTTTCACAGCAACCACCCTGTAACTCAAAAAAGAAGTATTGTGAAGGGACAAGCTACCAGGGTAGCATGCATGACATCACATTATGATGATGTAAAAGGTGAACTAGATACAATTTGTGTTATGTTCCAGGAGAGGGGAATACCCCAAAGAATTTGTTATGGAAATAATAGATGAAATATATAAAAAATGGGGTACTGTTTAAAAACCACTGTTGGGAATGAGTTTGGCTATAAGTTAAAGTTTTTTTCAGTTATTTTTAAGTGCAATGGGGATTGTAAATAGGTGCTGCTGTTCTTTTTTTCTTTCTTTTCTTTCTCCCTTCATTCTCTCTTCTTGTTTAGCTTTAAGAAATGTAGGCACTGTAATGTATATTAAAAAAAAGACTGGTTAAAAAACATGATAAAAGAAAAAAATGTGCTTTTTCTCATTCCTGCATGGGGAAATGACTGGATTTAAGACCTTAGGTTGATTTAGTAAAAGTTTTAAGAGAGATCAAGTAAATGAAAAAGAACACTGAATATCATGCGGCTTTCTTCTAGCAAATACATGTATGCTCAGTAACAATTCTGCAGCTGGTCTTCATGTTTCCATGGAAACAATCTGATAAAGAGAAACTGGCTGCCAGGTTCTCATGTCTGCATGGAGGCAATCTGATATAGAGAAACTGGCTACAGTCTTGTGGAGAGTCACTGGCTGAGGGGGAAAAAAGATAAGAAAAAATGGCTAGGTGATAATGTTCTCTGAAAGCATTCAGGAGTTTTCCCAAAGTGGCTAATGTTCTCCAAAACCATTCAGGAGCTTGTTCTCTGAAAACATTCAGGGGTTTTCCCAGCTGAGAGAGCTATAATGATAAGACAAATCCAATCAGCATTTAGTAAAAGCACAGGCTCCACCATATGTCTTAGCATGGATGAACTTTCTTTTAGATTAACTCAAGTCTGAGTGTGGCTGTCAGTTTGGGACTTTTGTTCCAATTAGGAGGGTAAAACTTCAATATTTGAAGGTGTACATAATTTTATATGTTGGTATTAAGTTAATAGGTTTTAGGGGGGGGGTATTGGGGTATGTTTTTTTGAGGGCTTTCAATAAAACAAAAAAATGTATAACATGTGACAGGCTCAAATCTATAGGACAAGAAATAAATGTTCAACTTGCCAAACAGTGTATGCATGTAATACAGAAGCTGGACCTAGACATTTAACAAAAAAGATGTTATACATAAAAAGTGGGAATAATGACATTTTAATACAATAATATTTTCTTTAATGTCTTTAATGTAAATGGCCTTACAGATAAATACAAACAAGAAAGAGTGGTGAATTATATTAAAAATGTGGAGTGCACATAGCTATGTTACAGGAGACACACCTAGAAAGAACTGAACATGTGAATTTGATACAGAAAGGTTTTCAGGATGATTATTCAGCAGAATACATGGGACAAAGGAAAAGAGGAGTACTTATATTAATTGTAAGAGGAGTTCCAATAGTAATAGAAGAAGATAAAATAAGATATTAATGGTAGATTTGTAGTGCTAAGGGGCTACTGGCATGTGTTTACATTCCACCTAAAACTGCTATAATGGAGCTTAAGAAAATTCTGGTAGAAATAATGGGTTTTCAGCAAGGAATATTACCTATAGGTGGGGACTGGAATTTGATTTGCAGCAGCAAAGATGTGTCTGGGGGGCCAAGAAGGAAAAATATAACAAAGGAGGGTAGATTTTTTGAAGAAATTTATGAAAATATTTGTCATGGAAGATGTGAATTCAGTAACAGGAGTTTGGGGTGAATTTATATATTATTTCCCAAGATATAAAAACTTGACTAGGCTAGACAGAATTTGCATATCACAGGAACATGTGCATTTAATTGAAGGTCTTGATACCCACCCAATAAGTATTTCAGATTATGCACCAATAATAGTTAAAATAAAAACACAAGGTATTGAAACAAAAATGAGACATTGGTGCTTTCCCACTTATCTGTTGAAAAGAAAAGAATTTAAGGGGGTAGTGGAGATTAGTCAGGAGTTGTTAGAAAGGATAAAACTTTATTCTGAAAATATAGCAAGGCAGTAGGATAAAATTAATGTGGAGTATAAAAATACAGTGGAAATAAAAGAAAGGAAGCTATGGTTAAGAAGTAGCAAGATTCATTTAGAGGGACTAAAAAATGTGAAAGTATTGCAGAATAGGGGGAATCTCACAGAACAAGAGGAGGATCAACTGCAGAATGCTAGGCAGAAAATAAGGGATTACTTCAATAATATGCACAACCTCACAAAGATTGCTGTTAAGCAACTGTTTTTTTGATAATAAACCAAAGAAAAACTACCACCAACTTCCCAGAGCATCCGAGTCCAACAAAAATAAAAGCAAATAATCCAAGAACACTGATGGACCGAAGGAAGACAAGATTCTCCAGGTTAAAAACTTAATTTATTGTAGGTCATAAGCACTTTCACAGGTACTGCTGCTTCATCAGATAACAAACACACTATACCAAACTAGCTTTTAACTGAGAAGTGAAAAAGTGTTGTCACATGACCACAAAATTTTAAGAAACAGAACTAAAATATATGCTATTTAAACAGCACATAAAACATGTACATATAAATATAACATAAAAACTATATAAAACTTCCTATAAACAAAAATACTAATTTATCTACCAAGAAAACAAACATATATAATATTTCAGATGCAAAGACAAATACTCTCATCTGGTTAGTGGTCTTGACTTCAATTTGAGTTTGATTGGTACAAACTCATTCAACCCATGCCCAAAATCTCCCATCAGCCTGATAATCCATTTAACTTCCATCTGTTCTGTTTAATTTCTTATATCTCCATTCCTTATGGTCTCAAATACTCTATCAATAACAAGAAATTTAAATATGTGCCTAGAATCAGTGGCCAGTACATGTTTTGACAAAGCACTGGTTGTGTATGTAATAAACATGCTCCTTTAGTCTCTCCCTTAGATCCCTATCAGTCTTTCCTATATAAAATTTGGAACATTCCTCACAGTGGGTTAAATAAACATGTTCCGTATTGCAGGTAGCAAATATATGAAACTCATAATCCCTTTTTTGGTCCGGATGTGTAAATTTTCCACTACTATCAATGTATGAGCACACTGAACACCTATCACATGGCATCGTAACTTTATTTCTATGCTGCACAGGATCCATGGTGGGGTAACAAAGCTGCCTTTTCAATGATTTCATATTTCTAAAAAGAAATCTGGGGGTAGTGTCTATCAACTTACTGATATCATGGTCCATTGTTAAAATTCTTGATGGCGTTCATATAAGAAATTTATAGTCTTTTCTTTTCTCCTTCACTATCCAGTGTGTCTTTCTAGAAAAATAAGGCTTAGCTGTGCTAGATCTAAGAAACTGCACCTCACCTATGTTCCTTGAAATATTGTGTGTATTATAACCTCTATCAACCAATTCCATGTGTAAATATCCCTTTTTCTAGTCTGTCCCTATAAGATCCTACTCGGGCTTCTGGTGGATTCTGCCAGTGATTCTCGGTTGATATCAGTTGTATCCAGGCAGAATAGTGAAGCACCTAAGGATCTTGGGGCCAGGAAGAAAACATTTACTGTTACAGCACAAGTGCATAGGACAGAAGGTACTGTTGCCAGCAATGTACTTACACAGAGAAACTTGTTTGTTTCTGGAGCCCCACACAGACTTTTGTTCCCTCTGCCTATAAAGGATTGGAGCCATCAAAACAAGCAAACACGCTCGTGAAGTCAGGGCAGACAAAAGAGGAAGCCCGAGAAGGATATTATAGGGACACCAAACATCAAGAAGTCATTTATGAGGAAAAAAATCACCTAGTTTGGAACTTATCTACTTACAGTCTTACTGAATGTGAGCATAATGTGTTAAAGGAGTTTCTTTTATACCTGCAAGGTATTCTGACTATTGTGATGTTATATTAGATGTGAAACTTTTTGCTAGAAATCTTACTTTAAAACTGCTATGTAATGATTGTTATGCTGAATCTCATTGCTTCAGAAAACATACTACATTTGTGCCTGCTGTTAATTCCCTTATTAATGCATTTGAGAAACTGTGTATTCAAGATATTTATAAGTTAAAAGAATCGACAAGCAGAATAGACAGGAATTATAATTTAACTAAAGATGAACATTTAGCCCCGAAGCAACTTCAGAATAATTGTAACTTAATTATCAGGCATGGAGATAAGGGTGGGCTGATAGTAGTTTTAGATTTGGTCTGGTACAATGAGGCTATGAACAATTTACTCAATGATGATAAATTTTACTTGGTTATTAGTAAAAGCAAGGTTAAACAGATGGAAACTAACATTAGATGCACACTGAATAACTTATATCAGCAAAAATTACTACAGAAGGAGCTACTTGACTATTTTATGGTAAAAGCCCCTTTACTTCCCGTCATACAAGGGTTACCTAAGTTGCATAAGAACAGAACAAATCTCCCTATGCGTCCTATAGTTGCAGGATGCAAATGGTGTACCGGACCCATATCTATTCATTTAGAAAAGTCCTTGAGACCACTGCTCAGTGTCATACCACATATTTTGAAAGATATGCAGGATTTTTAAGTGATTTATACACTAATTTAGAACAATCTACTGTTGCTAACAGGGATTTGTTGTTGGTCACTTTAGATGTGACTTCTTTATTTACGGTCATACCGAATGACTTGGGTTTGGGTATGATGCAAGATTTTTTGAGGTTGCACTCACAGTTTGATGAGTCAGAGAGTATGCTTGTCAAGGTTCTGCTACAGTGTGTATTAGAGAACAAGGTGTTCTTGTTTAGTGAAAGAATCTTTTGGCAGAGGAATTGAGTAGCTATGGGCACATCTTGTGCCAATAGCTATGCCAATTCAGTTATGGCTGTATGGGAGGACAAATATATTTTTAATGGACCTTATAAACAACAAGTAGTATTTTACAGAAGGTTCGTCAATGATTTGTTCCTTCTGTGGAATGGAACAGAAAACAAACTTAGGGAATTTAAAAAAAATATATTAATACTACAATATTTTTAAGTTTTACTTCCAATGTGTCCTCTAGTAAAATAGATTTCTTGGATGTTACTGCATAGATGGATGGTGATGGAAGTTTGTTCACTAGATTATATAGCAAGTCCTGTCATGTTAATCATTTATTAGCTACAGACAGTATGCACCCCCCACACATTTTTCAGAATGTTGTCAGGAACCAAATATTTAGAGCTTCTAGGCTCAATGTCCGGGACAGTGATTTTGACAAGCAACTTAATACTTTACAGATGGAATTGGTTGATAGAGGTTACGATACACACAATATTTTAAGGAACATAGGTGAGGTGCAGTCTCTTAGATCTAGCACAGCTAAACCTTATTTTTCTAGAAAGACACACCAGGTAGTGAAGGACAAAAGAAAAGAATATAAACTTAGGGTTCCCTTATATTATTCCTCTGGTTTCTTCTTATATGAAAGTCATTAAGAGACACTGGGGAATTTTAACAACAAACCGTGATATCAGTAAGTTGATAGACACTAACCCCAGATATCTTTTTAGAAATATGAAATCATTGAAAAGGCAGCTTTGTTATCCCACCATGGATCCTGTGCAGCATAGAAATAAAGTTATGATGCCCTGTGGTAGGTGTTCAATGTGCTCATACATCGATAGTAGTGCAAAATTTACACATCCAGACCAAAAAACAGATTATGAGTTTCATATATTTGCTACCTGCAGTACGGAACATGTTGTTTATTTAGCCCACTGTGAGGAATGTAACAAATTTTATATAGGAAAGACTGATAGGGCTCTAAGGGAGATAATAAAGGAGCATGTTTATTATATACAAAATGGAAGCACAACCAGTACTTTGTCAAAACATGTACTGGCCACTGATTCTAGGCACACATTTAAATTTCTTGTTATTGGTAGAGTCTTTGAGACATAAGGGGTGGATATATAAGAAATCAAACAAAACAGATGGAAGCTAAATGGATTATCAGGCTAAGGGGAGATTTTGGGTATGGGTTAAATGAGTCTGTACCCATCAAACCCAAACTGAAGTCAAGACCACTAGCCAGATGAGAGTATTTGTCTTTGCATCTGAAATGTTATATATATGTTTGTTTTCTTGTTAGCTAAATTAGTATTTTTATTTGCTTATAGGAAGTTTTATTTTTTTTAGATACTTTTTATGCTGTATTTATATGTACATGTTTTATGCGCTGCTTAGCATGTATTTTAGTTGTGTTTCTTTAAATTTTGTGGTCATGTGACAACACTATTTCACTTCTCTGTTTAAAAGCTAGTTTGGTATAGCAAGTTTGTTATCTGATGAAGCAGCAGTAGCAGAGAAAGCGCTTATGACCTACAATAAATTAAGTTTTTAACCTGGAAAGTCATGCCTTCCTTGGGTCCATCAGTGTTCTTGGATTGTTTTTTTTGATAATAACACTAGAGAACAAAAACTTTAGCACAACACGCTGGGCAACAGAAACTAGAAAGGGCTATCACCAGACTTTAGGAGATTATAAGGAAGAAGGTAACAAGAGATACTGTAGAGGTATTAGAAATATTTCAGAAATTCTATGAGAGTCTTTATAAAGCAGAGAAATATGAAAATCAAGAAAAGACACAAATGGAAATGTTTATAGAAGGATTAAATATGCCAAGGTTCGAGGTAGATGAGGCTCAATTACTAACAGGATAGGAGGAGATGGGATAAAAACTGTGATGTATAACCAATTTACAGGAAAGTCCCCAGGAATAGATGGTATTCCTGTGGAAGTTTGAAAGCTAGGAGGAAAAAACTGATAAAGATCTGGAAGGTTTTGCTTAACAGCATCTTAAGAGGAGGAGAAGTACCACTATCCTGGAAGAAAGAAGTGGTAGCTGTAATACCTAAAGAGGGCAAGGATCCATTAGATCCAGCTTCATACAAGCCCATTTCAATACTAAACCATGATTATAAAGTGTTCATACCTTATAATGGCTAAAAGAATGACAAAAGTAATGCAAAAACTGATAGATATGGATCAATGTGGTTTTGTGGAGGGGAGGCAAACACTTGCAACATTACAGAACTCTGATGATCCAGAGGGAAGCAGAATGTAAGAAAATACCATTGTTGTTGGTGAGTCTTGCTGCAGAGAAAGCATTTGATGGAGTAAGCTGGGACTTTATAAGCAAGGCAATGGAAGCATTTGCATTTCCTGAAAAATTATAAGGTTGATTAGGAGAATATATGAGGGATCTGAGGCAGAAGTTAAAGTGGGTGGGGTCCTCTCTGATAATTTCTGCTTGAGCAGAGGAAACAGGCAGAGGTGTCTTCTTTTCCCTTTATGATTTGCATTATATTTAGAACCATTGGCAAAGCAAATAAGGGACTCAGAAATTCAAGGATATAATTGGTATGATAGTAAAGAAAAGCTGGCTTTATTTGCAGATGATATTATTTTGTACCTGGGCGGCCACGGTGGTGCAGTGGTTAGCATTGCTGCCTCACAGCAAGAGGTTCTCCGGTTCGATCCTCTGCTGGGGTGCCTTCTGTGCGGAGTCTGCATGTCCTCCCTGTGGTCGCGTGGGTTTCCTCCGGGTGCTCCGGTTTCCTCCCACATCCCAAAGACATGCTGTAGGTGGATTGGACACTCTAAATTGGCCCTAGGTGTGCGTGTGAGTGTGCCTTCTGTGGAAGGTTGGGCGCCGGGCTGGCAACTCGACACCGTAAAACTCCACTGCCATTCAATGTGCGGACAAGGTGATCCGCTGTGGCGACCCCTAACCGGGAAAAAGCCGAAAGAAGAAGAAGGAGATTATTTTGTACCTGACAAAACCAGAAAAAGACATTACTGTGTTGTGGAACATTTTGAGACAGTTTCACATCTTTTCAGGATAAAAAAATGAATGATGCTAAAACAAAGGCAATAGCGGTAAATTATGTACCTGCACTACAACTGGTTCAGGAATACCCATATTTATGGGGACATGATAAAATGAAATATTTAGGAGTATGGATTAAAAATTATTCTCGTGTGGTAGCTAGCTAAGGATATGTGGGAAGAGACTAAACAAAAGATAATACAAAAACTGAGAAAATGGAAGCTTTGTTATACGGATATAGATAGTAAGATACAAGTAGTTAAAATGTTTTTAGTACCTTTAGTCATACACAGGTCAGGCATATTTTTATTCTTGCAACTAACCCACTTAAATGGACTGAAAAGACCACCAACAAAGAAAAAAGGTCAGTAGAACAGTGACAGCCTCACTGTACAGCTATAGAACACTCTTCCCTTTGTTTTTTGAAATGGAAGCTGCAGAAGGTTACAACAGTGCAAAAAAAAATCAGCAAGGGGAGTAGGGACAAAAGCTAGGTTGAAAAGCAAATAAAGTTTAATGCAGTGCTAGAGAAGCCAAACTAATGATACTATTTAATTGCTAATGATAAGTAATAAAACTAATAATTTATCTGACAAATTAAAGTTTACTTCCCTTCCTAGCCGCGGTGGTGCAGTGGTAGCATTGTTGCCTCACAGCAAGAGGTTCTCCCGTTCGATTCTCAGCTGGAGTGCCTTCTGTGTGGAGTCTGCATTTCCTCCCCGCAGTCAAGTGGCATTTGAAAGACATACTTAGAATGGGCGTGCCTTCATTGAAGGTTGGGCATCGAGCTGGCACCTCAGCACCCATAAAAAAAAATTAACTGCCAATCACTAGAAGACCGGAGTTCCGCTGTGGCGACCCCTAACAGGGAAAAGCCAAAAGAAGAACAACTTCCCTTCCTATGGCTTGAGATGTTCAGAGATGTTGGGGCTTAATGGTAGCAACAAGAACTGAAGAGCTGAAGCAGAACTAGGGATGTATTTGTTGGGGAGAAGCTTGAACTCGAGAGTAGCTCACTGCTGGGTAGAACAGGCACACAAGATAAACAGCACATTGGTTTCCAGTGCTCGGATCAGAAGACAAAACTTGGATGTTACAAATAAACACTTCAACAGTACAAGGCAACAGTTGTATATAAGGTTAAAAATGCAGATGGTATAGTAGTAAAAGTAGACAAAGAGAAGAAAAAAATAAGACAGACAGGATTTATGGGTTGGGGAGAAGCTTGAGCTCAAGTAGCCCACTGCTGGGTAGAACAGGCACCCAAGATAAACAATACATTGGTTTCAAGTATCCGGACCCGACCAGAAAAATTGGAGGTTACAAATAAACACATCAACAGTACAAGGCAGCAGTTACATATAAGGTTAAAAGTGCAGATGGTATAGTAGTAAAGGAAGTAGACAGAGAGAGAGAGAGAAAAAATTAAAATAGACAGGATGGAGATAGGCTGGATGAAGATAAAATTCAGGTACAAGGACAGGTTCAAGAGGAATTAGGCAGATGTTTTTAGACTGTACAGAAATGTTTTATGTTTACTGTCATGTCTAAGGTCTAGAGAAATAGAATTCTACTGCTTGGCTAAAGGAAGAAAGAATAAAGAGTCACCAACATGGTTGTTTGATTTGACAGCTTCTAGAAGGTTTTGGGTCTAAGATCTTAGGTCTCTGTGAGGTATATAGAGTTGGTTGGGCATCTGCTAGGTTCATATAAAATTTTTTTTGTTTTTTTTTTACTGGCTAAATGTTAAAAAGGTGTTTTTGATCTAGCTAATTAATCTTATGAAGTATTTTAAAATGATGAGTTTTGCTGGGTTCATTAGCAGTGCATTTTACAATTGTATTATATGCTTGTTCTACATTAGCTTATGTAGGTGAGTTTTTGGAATATTAAGGATAAAGGAGGCATAAAGTAAATGTAGGCAGTAACAGAGTTTCGGCTGTATTTAGGTGTGTTGTTTCTGTTAGGTAGGGATTTGAATTGTACTACATACCCAATTTTTATGAGTTTTTTGAAGTTCCATAGTCAACATGTTTCTTGAAGGCTAGCTTATAATCTATGAATACATCTGAAGTATGTCATGGTCTGCTTGTGTAATTTTGTGAAATAATTGAGATTTCACCACAGTCAAATACAAGTAGTTTAGCTTTATTGACATTTAATAAAATATTTGCCTTTAAGCCACTGTTTTAGGCTTTGAAGATTAAGATGTGTAGAAAGCTGCAACAAAAATGTTAGTACAGATAACAGTGGAATCATCAGCCTACTATACTAGTCTGGAGTTGGTCTAAATATTGAGCCTTGTGGAATGGATGGGAAGTAACTGTACATTTTTACCCACTTTCCAGGGAGTAGGTGTGTGAGGTATCCATCTGTTGACATTCCTTCATTTGAACTACTAACTTTCATTGCTCCTACATTCCGAGTGTTTATGTTTTAGTAACACTTCTAGATTCTCAATTGGGTTCTGTGTATTTTCCTTCTGGCTGCCTTAGGACTGTCTCATTAAACCTTATTTATCTACTCTTGCCATTATCAGTCCCAATCATAACCTTTTTTTATGACTGCCACTTTTGCTTCTCAAAGCCTTTCTTTGACTTGGCCTACTGACCCCTTCTATGACAAAATAATGGTCATTGCTAGGACTGATTTTTGCTATACCTAGGAAAGGGTGGACAAGTTATTTGACAATTTCTAAGAGATTTCCCTTTTTCTTCTTTCTTAAAATTATCCTCTGTGGAAGGAGACTCCTGTCAATGGTGTATTAAGAAGCTTTCTTTTGACAACCTATGGCAGGTATCTTAACAAAATTGCACAGTTACAAAGTTTATTCAGGGTTGGACAAAGAATGCCCCAGAAAGTTTCCTTTAAACTGTACACAAACACAAACAGAAGTACAAAAAGTGTTCCATAGTGGAATGTTTAGCTTTCCAGGAAATCTACAGTTTGATTGCAGTCCAGGATCTGGAACACATATCACCACAGACTTTCTCACCAAAATACCACATAAACCCAAGGAAAAAAATGATACTGACATGGGCTGTCTCTTTTATCCAGGATGAAGGTAGAACACAGGATTACAACTAGATGTTAAATAGCACCATCCTGTAGTCTACAGTTCAATTCCCTTAGCCTCTATCTGAATACTAACCAACTCTACGCAAGTAGCTTAAAATGTTCCCAGACTAAATAAAAAAAAGCTCCATGTAAATCAGTGCACTATTCCAGCTAACAAATACATAAATACGTCTAACTGCATATAAAATTGTCACTTTGTGTGTCAGTATCAAACATGCTCATTTACCTTTCATTTCAATTCATGATTTAAGCAATAACCTATGCCTGGGTGTGGGTAATGCTGGATTTACCCATGTTTGGCATGGTTTGCCCTCGTGGCCAAAGACAACCGTGGGTAAATCCAGCATTACCCACACCCAGAAATGGGTTATTACTACTATACAATGACATTATTTAAGACAAAAATACTTACTTTTCTTAAATAATGGCATTGTATAATGCCTCCGTGCTGCCCTTCCGCAGCTGTCTGGTATTCTGAGGCAGTTCAGATGTACTGCGCATGCGTATGCTTACGCAGTACATCAGAGCTGTGGGTGGAAGCAATGGAGAAAGCAAGATCTCCGTTGCTTTTTACAAAGTGTCTCACTATGTTAAAGGAGTTTAACATAGCGAGACAGCTTTAAAAAAAGCAACGGAGATTTCCCTTACTTTTTTTAAAGCTGTCTCGCTATGTTAAACTCCTTTAACATAGTGAGACAGTTTCTAAAAAGCAAAGGAGATCTTGCGTTCTCCACTTCTGTAAAAACAAACAACAAAAAAAAAAGACTTATACTAATAGAAAAAGTCAGAGCGACCGTACCTTTTTCCATTAGTAGACGTCTTTGGTTTACAACGTGCACACTGAACAATCAGAGTGTACGTTTTGGAATATTAATGGGGGTCGTTGTATAATATATATTCTTGCATGTAAATTTCATGAGCCTATGTCAAATATGGTGATGTATTTATTTTTTTTTACTAATTATGATTATACATTATACCTCTGCATGTAAAATGTAACTTGATGTGCTTTAACCCTATTAATTAACTAAAATATTTCCTTACCTGATATGGTTAATAATGTGGAAAGTGAAACAGCAATACTTGCCAGAGTTGCCTGACCAGTGTGTCATTAAAAACAGATTAAAATAAAATTCAAGCTCAGGAGGTTATAAATCCACAAGTTCTGTTTTGCAGCAAGACAAACACTTTTTATCACAAACCACTTCCAACAAATGTCAGCTCAAGTGTACTAATCTTTAATGAAGGAAGCTCAAAAGACTGTAGGTTCCATTTTCCACTATGTGTTTGGAGTTATCCTTTGTATGAGACATTAAACTGAGGTTCCGTCTGCCTAAGTTGCTGATACCTCAGATGGATCTAAAATATCTTGATACTTATTCAGAAAAGTTGGTGGTCTTTATATCCATTTACACAAATAAAGAAATTCTCACCGTTTACATAAACTTCATTAATTTCAAACATTGTTTCAATATTATTTCTTCTTGTTCTTTCAACCACCTTACCCTTTCACCAATAACCAATACATTTTATATCAACCCATCCCATCTTTTTTTAACAAGAAACATCTTTATTAAATTATCATGTATGACAGAGGCAATCATGCATTTATATAAATGAAAACAAACCACACTGACATAATTTTAGTTGTAAACATTACACATCACAAACTATATTGACATAATTGTAGTTGCAAACATTATACACCACTTATAATCTATCTAGTAATTGTCAATTAAACATTACATAGCTCATTCTAAACCTGCTTTCTTTTAAACCTTGTTCCTCCTCTACATGTATTGTTCCAATTCCCATTTTTTCATATGTAATTTGCTCCTACCACTTTCTAAAGATCACAGTTCCAATTGTTTTATCTCAGTTACTATATTCACTATTTCTAGTATAGTTGGTTTAGCTTTTGATTTCCATTTTCTAGTAATTTATTTTTTGACAGCCACCATAATTAGACTCAGCAAGCCCTTAGTATGCCCAGGCAATCCTGATTCTGTACCACAGCTCAAAAAATTATTTCCTTAGTTACACCAATCTGCTCACACAGTATCTCTGACAGAACAGTCTGCAGTGAATCTAAGGTCTGCCAACTCATTACACTCCTAGAAAATATGTCCCTAATTATTTATTTCTTCCTCATCACAGCTCAACATTTGCTGTTGACCTGAGAACAAATTCTTTTGGAGTATACTTGGGGTATAAAAATACCTATGTAAACACTTCCAAGCAAAGATCCTAAATCTTCTAGACTTTGTTGCATATTTGGGAGACGTACATGTATCCCCCATTGTTTCTTTGTGAATTACTTATCCAGTTTCTCTTTCCAATCCTTTCTAACTTCCTCTGATTGAGTCTTATCATCATGCATTATTGCTCTACTAATTATTTATTTTCTAACAGCAGCTTCTGTACTACATTTTACTAAAAACTCAACCACTGGTGGTATTTCACATAGGCTCCCCCTATTTCTTTCTCATCGCCTATACTCTGATATCAATCCTTCATAGGGAAGGAAATCTCTATCTTGAAATCCAAATAAATTCTTGGCCTCTTCCATTCTATTACCTTTCCCTCTCTTATTATTTTCTACCAATACCTTGGTTCTTTTACCAATATTCTCCAATAAATTCTAGCACCCTCTTGCCTATTGTCTGTATCCCTAATTGCAGTCATCCCTATCGGCAGAATCTCCCTTCTGCATTCCTCTGTTGGCTTAGTTCTTAGAATACTGTTTGCTACTTTATGAATACAATATTCTGCATGGTTATTGTTATCCTCCTTAAGGATCTTCATCCAAAATCCCAGTCTCTCCTTGTTTCTTTAACCCCCTCCCCATTTCATAATCATCCCTTTCCACTCTGAATTATAGCCTTCCTGCATGTGCTATGTAAAGGAGCCTTAACTGTGTAGCTCTGAAATACCCCTTCATATTGGGTAATCCCAAACTACCTTGTTCAATTGGAAGAATCAGCTTATCCCTCTTGACTATTGCAGTCTTTCCATCCCAGATAAAATCCTTCAGCTCTTTTTTTAATTGTCATCAACAACTTCTTCTCTGGTTGATATATGCCTGATCTGTGTATATAAAACTAAAGGAAATGAAAACATATTAACTCCTTGTATCGTGCTATCCATATCCATATAATATAGCTTTCAATTTCTCAGTTTTTGCATCATCTTTTTAGCTGCCACACCAGAATCCTTTTTAATCCATGCTCCCAAATATTTCATTTTATCATGTCCCCATAAATATGGATATCACTGAACAAATTTTTGTGCGAGCACATAATTTACAGCTGCTGCTTTTGTGTTAGTTTCATTAATGCTGTAATCCTAAAAGATATGAAATTGCATCAAAATGTTGCAGAACACTGAAATGCCCTTTTCTGGTTTTATCAGGTATAAATATCTGCAAACAGAGCCAGCTTTTCTTGACTACCATACCAATTATAGCCTTGAATTTGAGTTAAATTTTCTTTGTCAGTGGTTCTAAATACAGTGCAACAAAGGGGAAAGAAGACATCCCTGCCTGGTTCCTCTGCTCAAACAAAAATTATCAGAAAGGAACCCAACCACTTTAATTTTCTCCTCCAAATCAGTCTTATAATTTTATCAGGGAATGCAAATGCTTCCATTGCCCTGCTCATAAACTCCCAGCATACTCTGTCAAATGCTTTCTGCATCAGGATCCACCAACAGTGGCATTTTCTTGCATTCATCTTCCCTCTGGATCATCAGTGTTCTGTTAATGTTGTCAAATGTTTGCCTCCCCTCCACAAAACCACAATGATCCATCTCAATCAATTTTTGCATCATATTTGCCATTCTTTTAGCCATTATAGACAAACACTTTATAATCATGGTTTAGGATTGAAATGGGCCTGTACGAACCTGTATCTGATGGATCTTTACCCACTTTAGGTATTACAGCCACCACTGCCTTCTTCCAGGATGTTGGTACTTCACCTTCTCTTAAAATACATTTAAACAAAACTTTCCAGCTCTTTATAATTTTTTTTCCCTCCTAGCTTCCAGACTTCCACAGGAATACCATCTATCCCTGGGGACTTTCCTGTTGGTTGGTTGTACATCACTATTTTTATAACCTGTCCCATCTTTTTGCTATATAAAATTTCCTTGCATTGTGCTATCCAAATATGTGAAATACATGGAGAAACTATTTCCTTGACCTACTTTTATCAGCCTAAACCTAAAAATTATAATAGCCATACACTACCATTTCCATATTTAAATGATTTACTCTGCCTTCTACAATATCTGTTTACATCTGTCCCCAAACCTTTTAATCATTAACATTCCACACACATGCTTCAAGTTTCCTTCTGCCCCCACACATACACATTACACCTTCCTTCTTTGCAATAGTTATACTTCATTATTCCCTTCATTAACAAATTTAAGTCCTCAATACTCAAAAAATGGACCATCTTGGAACATGAAATCTATCATTATGGTAACTACATAACTTTCATGATCCAGTCTGTCCACTTCAAGCTGCAGGACAGATTCCACAGCTAGACATCTTGGGTGGTATTGTGGCACTGTATAACACAGAAGAGCAGCCTAGAGGGAACCTCTGGTCCATGAGATCATATCCAGCCTATAGTGTCTTGAAAAAGTGTGCAGCAAGGTCCAGGTTGCAGAGGCAAATATATCCACTGAAGATTATAGCCATGGATCTATTTGAAGCTACTTCTGTTTTACACTAAAACACTAAAGGGGGATGTGAGAATAACTATCGCTCTGCACACTTTTGCTTTCTGTAGGCAACTCAGTCAACCACTGATGGACTGGAGCAAGCCAGGCAGTCCGTCTCTATGAAGGAACAAAAAAGAATTTGAATTTCATGTTGGTTGGGAATTCAAACAGATCACAGCAAGGCTTTCCCTAGTAATGGAATATCATCTGCATTATAACCAAACTGAGGGATCACTTATGTGGCTTTAGAAAATATTTGCTGAGCCTGCCTGCTAAAAGGATGGCTTGCCTGGGGATGCGTGCATCATAGAAGGTGATGGGAGAGTATACCTAATCCCAAACCTTCATAGCTACCCAAAAGAGGGAGTTAGAATACAGTTCCCTCTTGCTTGTTGAAGTACCACACTACCAACATTCTGGGTGAATAGCCACTGCACCCTGGGAAAGACAAGGAGACACAATGCTAAATTATGCAGTAATGACTTCCTCATGGCACAGATAAGGAGGCAGTCATCTGAATAAAGGAACATTCTAATTCCCAACACGATCAGGTGAGCTACAAACAAAGTCTTGTACTTGGTAAACACTGGAGTATAGCAGGGTTGGTTCTCAAATAAATGGAGAGATGGCTGGGTCACTGTAAGGGGTTACAACTCAGATACTTATTCTTGCAGAAGTCAGAGCAGTGAGTGACACTGTTTTCCATGAAAAGAACTTTAAATCAGCCTCACAAGCAGGTTCAAAAGGAAAATGTTTGTTTCTCCAGTACGCAATTAAAATCCCATGGATGAGTCACCTGTTTTACAGGTGAACGGATACATATCCTTTTCAGAAACTGCTTTATTTGACATAAAGAACAAAGGGGGATCCATAGGCAGAAATAATAAAAATTAATTTTAATCGAAGAGTAAGAAAGATCAGAGGATGATTCACAAAAATACTGAAGAACCAATGGTGTCTGAGCCTTAAAAGGTCTTGGTTTATTTTATAGCACCAATTACACCACATTTTCCACTTAGCTAAATATGATTTCCAGTTGCAGTTTCTTAGCCTCCTTGTATATCTACAGCATGTCGTCACAGAAGAGGGGCCTAAAAGGCATTAGAAAGTACAGATGCACAAGTCCTACTTACCTATAACAATAAATGTTAGAATTTCACACTGCCTCAGTGGGCCCTGTGCCTGCACAAACCCACACTGGCAGCTTAAAGCCCTGATAATTTAGGACTAAATTTCTGAGTCAACTTTTCTTCCTGAGATTTTAACCACTTTCCAATTTTATCTGGCAGTGTAAGGTCAGAGGAAGCCAGGTCCCCCTTGGTAGAACTGGCAGCTAGAAAACTGTAGCTTGGTCAGTTGCCAAAGGAGCAGAGAGAGCTGCAAGATCACAGTACACCGTGCATTTCCTCAGTCTTTTTAGAAACTGATTCGCTAGCCAAAGGGGTTATACGCATTTTTACAGACATCTTCTAAGGCCACCAGTAACAGATGAGGACCAGCCAAAACATTTGGAATTTTAGCCAAAATAAAATCACAAATTCTTCCAATCTCTGTCATAATTCCAGATTGCTTCCAGATAAATACGACTCTAAGCCTAGGTAGTATCTCTGTAAAGGTGAAAACTGCTTGGGTTTTTGAATTTGCCTACCTTCCAAAGAATCAGACTGAATGGACTTGAGTGTTCACTACTGTCTGCATTAGTCTCCATCAAAATTTATAGTCATATACTGATCTCTAGAGAAAGTAGCCCCATGTTTTTTCTGAATAGCAGCACTGTCTCTGAGATTAGCTAACTGTAAAACAGTCTTAGATAAGGAAAACACATCAGCCATACACAAGGTAATAACCTGACTTATCTGCAGTGTGGTGAAGTTTCCATTTTCACTTACTGTGAACTATACTAGTGGAAGAACATCTGGGGAAAGATTATGTCTGGCAAGGAGTCTCTTAACCTACACCTCTCCTGCATCTAAAGGGTTTGGTTCTCCCATATGTGAACCAGGCATTGGAACAGCCTCAGAGGAAGTGTCTTACCTCTGAACCTTACAGAGCTGCAGGCTTAAGCAAGAGGGTGACAGGGAAAAGGGTAAGTGGTCTGCAGGTTGGCTGAAGTCAACAACAGATTCACAAAATGTAGGCTGAAGCATGTTTTTGTTTATTTTCTTTTTTGGTGCAACTGGATTTGAAGTGGGGAGAGCATCAGGATCCATCAAGTCAGGGTAAAAAATACCAGCCAGAATAATACACAGATACTATTAAGGGCTGACTTAAGGAAGCAATAATATAAAATATAAACTATGTCCCCATACAGCAGATAGGGCTAAACTACATAAAATGTAGCAGAGAAAGTTAAAATTGGGCAGAGGCTTGTTCTACAACCCATATAGTCTAGTAAGCAACAGCACACACCCTCAGAGTACCAAGTAAACTTAATTTATCCAAATAGTGTCAAAAATATATGCTCTTAAATGAAATAGAAACATTTTAAAACAGCATTTATTTAGAGATTCCCTTGTCAGAAATGCAAAAAAAAAAATCTCCACAGAAAATGTAAAAGTAATATCCTGTAAAAAAAAAAAAAAAAAAAAAAAAAAAAAAGACGTTATGCACTCACCATAACATTCCATCTTTGTTATCATAGGTTCATAGGATGATGCTAGGCTATCGGCCTGGAGGCCCTTATAAGCCTAGCCGATAATTTTGCCCATGTTGCCACAAAGTCAGCACCTGTTTTCCCTGTCCAGCAGGCACACAGGTGGGATACCAGGGTTGTATTTTCTGTTTCCCATCCAGTTGTCCAGGTTCCTCTTAAAGAGGGTTAGAGGGGTACTCTGCTTGACATGGAGAGGAAGTCTGTTCCAAAGATGGGGGAACCTTCGGGATACAAATTTATCCTGCCAACAAGTTCTATTAATGTCACAGACTAGGTTGAGGCTTTGATTGCAGGTTGGGCGAGTGGAGTTTGACTTACGGATATGCAACAACTCCATCAAGGCTGGGTCTGAGATGGCCTTATATTCTAGACACAGGTCACCTCTGAGCAGTCTGTACAAGACCGAGTAGAGGGACAGGGCTTTTAGCCCATCTGTATAGAATAAGTGTTTGAGACCCTGGATTTTACTGGTCAGGAACCTCTGTGGTATCTCCAGCTGCTGCATGTGCTTGGCAAAGTACATGTCGAAGGGGGCATTGTACTCAATAATGGGTCTGATACGGGAGGAGGACAGAGATGTTATGACCTCCTTGTTCCTGGATGAAATACCCTTACGAGCTGGACCATGTAGAAAGCCTTCTGTACAATGGAGGCAACGTGGTGGTCAAAAGTCAGGTTGCTATCAACCTGGGTGCCCAAGTCCCTCATGACTGATTGCATGCTTAGTACATTGTTATTAATGTGATAATTAGTGGGGATGCCATTTTCTCCAAAAGGAATAATGATGCATTTCTTGGCATTCAGTTTGAAGCCATGCTTGTGGCACAAGTCATTTATTTGGGTAAGGCCCTTTTGGAGGATGTTCACATCACTAGGGGAATTTAAGACAGTGCCCAGCTTGCAGTTATCTGCAAACTTGGTTAGCCACAGACCACTGGTTTTGGCTTGCACCACAGAAAAGTATATCCCAAACATAGAGGCCCCAAGACCGATTATTGGGGTACACCACTCGTTATGGGTCTACTACTACAGGTGGCTTCCCCTATTTTGACTGACTGGGTTCTATCAGTGAGCCAGTTAGCTACCCATCTGGTAACATACGGGTTGATGTCTAGCTGGGAGAGTGGGGAATAGTGTTGAAGGCTTTGGCTAGGTCAAGGTATGCGGTGAGTACCATCTTCCCATTGCCCATGGCTTTGGTGATTGTTTCAAAGAAGTCAACTAAGTTTAACAGGCATGATCTCCCTTTGACAAAACCAAACTGTATGGGGTCAAGCATTTGGAGGTTGCCAATATCCTTTGTTTATGAGGTCCATTATAATGCATTCCATGGCCTTGCAGAGCAGGCTAGTTAGGCTGATGGGCCTACAACTGCCTGGGTCAGTGGATGCTCCACCTTTGTGTAGAGGGATGACAGTGGCTGTCCTCCATTCAGCTGGGATGAAGCTGGTGCTCAGACTTTGGTTGAATAGGGTGTCTAACAGAGCCAAGAGCTCATGCCTGAGTTCATGTAGGATACAGCCAGGGATGTTGTCGGGTCACAGGGTGACTGTATTTTTTGCCTCTGAGAGGGCATTAAAAACTTGCTCCCTGCTGATGAGGGGAGGGGGGGCTGGTGCTGGGGATGTCCTGGTTTACTGATGGGGGAACGGGGGGGGGTTGACGTTTTCACTGAATCGAACCCGTCTGCCAGCAGGTTGGATTTATCTATGGCATTTGTGTATGTGGTGTTACTGACCACCAGTTCAGAGCACATTTAGGAGTTACCTTTGAGACTGCAGACGTACGTCAAGAAGTCCTTGTGATTGTCCTTAGTGGATGTGGCCAATTTGGACTCGAAGTTAGCCTTAGAAGATTTCACCAGTGACCTTATTTGCTTGTCCACATAAAGGAGAGATTGCTTCCAACTTGGCACCTGCTCCTTCTTGGTCTTGGACAGCAATTTTTTTCCTTTTATTATAAAGTTTGTTTATTGCTGCTGTCCACCAGACAGGTTTACTCTTCCTTGAGGAAGATGATTTGGTCCTGTCAGGTGTTGCTGAGTCCATACAGCTATCTACATGCTCATATAGTTTTTTGGTGTAGGCTTGGACATTAGTGCTAGCTCCAACTGAAAGGACAGTGGCTGTGAAGCTGCTTGTACCTGCTCTCAGGAGATTGCAGTCAGCTTTGGAAATGTTTTTTTGTTTGACACTGACAAGGGGGGGGGGTTCAGGGGAGATGGTGACTTTGAAAGTGATTGCTTTATGGTTGGATCTTGCCAAAGAGGATGACACTGTAGGGGTGCTACTCATGTTGGTTACGACCAGGTCCAGGACATTTTCACCTCTTATACGGGTGTCGACCAGCTGATCCAATGCATTGGCACTGACAAACTCGAAGAATCTCTGGACATTCATATTTGAGCTAGAATAGGTCTTCCACTCTATGGTTGGGTAGTTAAAGTTACCCAAGAAAAGGGTAAAGGGTTAAATATTGATAGATTCAAGTAAGTCCAGAGAGGTGGAGTGGGTGTCCTGAGTCATGGTTGGGGGTCTGCAGCTAGCTATGATTTCAGTAGGTGTTTTGTCAACAGTTAACTGCACTTGGAGTGTCTCCTGTGTGTCATAATGTTTGACCAGGCTGGATGTGTCTATGTCTTTGATAAATATTGAAACTCCACCTCCTTTGGCTTTGTAGCCCTCCATTTGGGGACTGAAAGTATGGTAGGATGAGTAACCTGGTAAGGCTGGGGTGCTCTCTGCAGCTTTGAAACAGGTTTCAGTGACTGCACAAATGTCAGCATCCTCCAGGGCAAGGAATGCTTGTAATCAGTACAGTTTCATGCTAAGACTCCTAGCATTTAGCAACATGCCCTTTAAATTTTGTTTAGAATTTTTCATGTTGGTAATTTTGTGCTCATGATTTTGCCTAAAAATAGCACCCACCAGGGGGAAGGCAAAAGCCTTTGCCAGAAGCCTGAACCCCAAGGGAGACAGATAAAGGCCATCTCTGTCAAAGCATTGTGGTCTGTCAGTCATGTCCTCCCATGCTGTAAGGTACTGGATCCCCTTGGAATAACACCAGAAACTAAGCCAGTTGTTAACGTCAATCATTTTCTGCTTGTATTGAGGCATCATTCTGGGTGATGGTAAGATGCTGCTTAAGGCTTTCAGCAAACTCAGTCATGTCTCTCTCCATATAGTCCAGAGTGGTATACCTCAAGTCAATCACACCACCATGGACTATGACAGTCATAACAGTAACTGTTGTTAAGAGACTTGACTGCGTGAGTGACATAGCAGATTCTAGCACCTGACAAGCAACTTGCTGTGACTTTCGCCTTTGTCTAGCCTGGTGAGGATCACATCTGTGTGTCTCATGGTAGTCTCCTTTGACTAGTATGTTGGGTTTGTGGCTGGGCCATAGAGGCTGTGAGACAAAAGTGTGGACGGTGCAGTGTTGCAGTGGTAGCATTGTCGCCTCACAGCAAGAGGTTCTCTGGTTCAATTCTTGGCTGGGGTGCCTTCTGTGTGGAGTCTGCATGTCCTCCCTGTGTTCATGTGGGTTTCTTCAGAGTGCTCCGTTTTTCTCCCACGTTATAAAGACATGTGTTTGGAGCATTTCTCCCCAGGCCTCCACTGAAAATTGGCTTTGATCCTAGTTGGACTTTCCTAGTTAACAAATGTTAAATAAATAAATAAAATAAGTATACTGTGTGTGTGTGTGTTTGCCTCGGAGGTCCCTTTTGTTTAGGTATGTTTTTGTTGAGAACCTTCGCATATGTAGGAGAGTGTTGTACAGGTGTGGGTGGTGTTAGAGGTGTGGTGTTCGTACTGTTTGTGCAGACAACTTTCTCATACTGGCTTGTGACTGAGACAGCAAGGATTTTAGGTTCTTAATGTAATTGCATCTCTCATGTATTGTGTTCCTGGGTGGTAGTAGTAAAGGGTTGTACATGTACATAAGGCAGTTGCTACACTGTCTCAGGGTGCCCATATCAACCAGACTAGCAGGAGAACCCATAGGAAATTGTCTGTCCATGGTTGTCAGAATCTTATGGAAGAGAGGTCAGGAATAGTAGAGTGGGTACTATCTGAGGAGAGTACCTATAGTTGTGAATAGGGCTGAATAAAAATCAATACAGTAGCTGCAAGCAAGGGCCTCACTTACACAGGAGTGCTGATAAGGGAAAAAATGCAAATGAGATACCTCACAAAGGTTTAAAACAGCACACAGGCAGTGCACAGACAAGCATGAACTCGTGCAAATGTGGGGTTTAAATACCACAAAAACGAAAGTAAAACAGAAACAATAGAATTGACCCATCAACCCTTGTCCCGGAGCTCTTAGCTCAACACCCTATGCCAGACCAGTTTCAACCAGTTCACTTACTCCCACTAAGTGCAGGCAGGCCCCAGCCAACACAAGATCATGTAGCAGGAAACACAGAACTCACACAAACAGATCAAGATACAGCAAAACCTGTAACCAGACTATGATAAAGATATTTAAACACTAGTTAGGACGATTTAACACAAAAGAACAGATACATACTTAAATATAACACTAGCAAACAAGAGCAAATTGGTTTAAACAAATTAACAAATTAACCAGTAAAAAGGGTCAAAACTGAACCCTGCTCCAGCAACTTTCAATCACACAAGTTCTAACTGCACACTCCTGCACTAGGGTGCAGGGGAACCCTCTCCAAAAAAGATGGCCTGGATTAGTGCTCAAGTTATACAAACAGAGCGAGATTCAGCAAGTCTGTATCTAGTCTATGCTACAGCAAACAAGGTGCACCAATTTCAAAAAGAAACAGTTCAAATAAGCAGGCACAATAAGCCTTCAACCAGCAATTCCCAGTTCAGAAGGACAGAATCTACCCCCCTCCTCCCACAAGAGTGCAGAGCACAAACCTTCTTAATGTAAAATAACTGGCCTGAAGCCCAAGTGCTTAAACCAGAACTAAGACACTTTTAGAAAAACAGACACACTAAGCCTTCAACCAGCAATTCTCAACTTAGAAGGATGTAAACTACCTCTCCTGCTACAAGACTGTAGACCACAAACCTTCCTAATGTAAAACAACTAGCCTGAAGCCCATGTGCTTAAACCAAAAGGCCTAGAATAACAGTTACAATTCAATCAGGCTACTCACAAGCAGTAATAAATGCAGCAGAATAAATGCAATTGAATCTTTTAAGAACAAGCAGCAAAAGCAAAATAAAGTAATAAATACAGTAAAAGCAGATGAATAAAGTGCAATATTTTTAGGTTAAGTAGAAAGGGAGGAAACAAGATAATTCAAGGTTGAGAAACTAAGGGGGTGGGCCTTCCCAAATGATCTCTCTCTACTCAGTAGAATGAGCTGATAAGATGGGACAGGGAGGAGTGTCCAAAATGAAATAGTAGGGGTGGGCAACTCAAAAGCGACCAGATTTAAGAACACAATGAGACCTGGGTGGGTAGAAGGGGAAAAATGCAGCCAGAGGTGAGTGATATTCAGAGCAAACAGGCCACACAAACACTTCAGCTAAATACAGATATTTCTAAATAAAAGAGCAATGCTGTTTCTTAGCTCCCCCAACTAACTGATGCTATTCACAGTTTGCCAAGAACTCTTAAAACTCCAAATGAACAGAAAACTTAACACAAATATTAGAGTACAATACAAAATAGAAGTCCATTTTCATTATTCCACAACCAATGGGTTTGAATCTGGCCCAGCCACTTTTTAAAGATTCTAAGATCAGAATCTTGAGCTCCTCCCTTACCCATAATGCCCTGACCACAAAACCTCAGATCAAGTTTGCTGCTATTATATACATATAATACAATAACAATGCAATAACCAGAAAGTAATAGCTAAAAGATCAGGAGCTCAAACAGGAACTATGGTTCCTAACATGGGTAGGTGCTAGGCTATCAGCCCAAGGGCCTAAGTAAGCCTAGCCAACAAGGTTCTCTGGCTTACGCCACCCAAGAAAGTTATTTTCCTGTGCCACTGTCGAGCAGAGAGACAGAAGTGATCCCCAGGGTGTATTTCCTATTTCCCATCCACTCATCAAGATTTTTCTTGAAGAGAGCTAATGAAGAACTTTGCTTGACATAGATGGGTAGCCTGTTCCAGAGTATGGGAAGTCTCTGGGACAGGAATCTATCCCTCCAGCATGTCCTGTTTATTGTGGTGACAAGGTTTAGGTCCCTAGAGCGTGTAGCTTGGAGGAATTGGGATTTCTTTAGGTGTAGCATGTCCAACAGCTCTGGATTTGACATAGCTTTATATGTTAGGCAGAGAGCACCTCAGAGTAGGCGATATGTTATGGAGTAAAGCTGGAGTTTTTTCAGGCAGTCAGTGTAGGGCATTTGTTTGAGGCTAGTAATCCTCTTTGTGAGGTACTTCTGTGGCCTTTCCAGCTGCTGCAGATATCTTGTGAGGTACATTCCAAAAGGGGTGTTGTACTCTATAATGAGTCTAATGAGTGTAGAGTAGAGGGGAACAATGACCTCTTTTTTCCTGGATGAGAACCCTTTTATGATGAGGTATGCCACGTAGAAGGACTTCCTGACTACTGTGGTGATGTGAGTATCAAAGGAAAGACTACTGTCCACCTGGGTCCCAAGGTCTCTTATCACACATTCAGTGATAATTGATTGCTGCCTATGTGGTAGTTCATGGGTACAGAGTTTTTAACAAAGGGGATGACACTGCACTTTTTGGCATTCAGCTTGAGGCCATGGCTCTGACACCAGGCATCTGTCTCAGCAAGGCCCTTTTGTAGGATGTCCACATCATTTGGGGACTTGCCTATGGCTCCTAGTTTGCAGTCATCTGCGACCTTTGTTAACCAGAGGCCTTCTGTGTTAGCCTGTACTTCAGAGAAGTAGATACCAAACAGGAGAGGTCCCAGGATGGAGCCCTGTGGTACTCCACTTGTCACTGCTTTGAGGTCAGATTTGGAGTCAGCAACTTTTACAGTGTGGGTTCTGTCAGTGAGCCAATTGGCAACCCATCTTGTGACATAGGGATTTATACCTAGTTTAGTGAGTTTAGCTATAATTCCAGAATGGGGGGATGGTGTCAAAAGCCTTGGTGAGGTCAAGATAGGTTGTGTGAACCACCTTACCCTCATCTACGGCTGTGGTGACTGCCTCAAAGAAGTCGATCAGGTTCAGGAGGCATGATCTGCCTTTCACAAACCTCAACACTTCTGTTAGGTCTCTTCCAAAGAGAAGGATAGAGAGAAGGGGGGTTGAGGAATAATGAAAAATGGACAATACAGATGGAACATTATGGTGAGTAAATAATGTCTTTATCTGATGTTGTCATTTTCTTTTGTTCGTCAACCAATGGGACAGAGTCCCCAGCTACAGTAACCTTAGATGGCCCTCATGGAAGGATGTTTCAGAGCACCACAGAACCAATGGCAGCTCTATTCCTGGAAAATATCCAATTTGTAATTTGCAACAAAGGTATGAATATTTGACCAAGAAGCAGCTGGACGCATATCAATAAACACACTAGAAAGCTGTTGAAGTAGACATTGACCTAGTTGAATGTGTTTTCAATTGTCTATGTAATGCAATAACTTTTGAAGATAAGACATAGGAAATGCATTTGCTTATCCATTTGGCCAGAGCAGGCTTACACTGGCCTACACATTCTTAATTTAGAAAAGGAAAAAAAGAAGTTATGTACTCACCATAACGTTCCATCCGAGTTGTTTCTTTTCATTTGTCTTCAACCTGTGGGACTTGGATCTGGCACGGATCTGACTTGGCCGCACTTTCTAGCATCAGATCTGAGCTCCAAGCTCCTCCCCTCCCCATAATGCCCCCTGTCTCCCTCCTCCCCCCAGATTGAGTTTGCTCCAAGCTCCTCCCCTCCCCATAATGCCCCCTGTCTCCCTCCTCCTCCCAGATTGAGTTTGCTTAACACCTTGGTATTAGTACCTTGAAAGCACCATAGGAAGGACAAAGGCTTGCCAAAGTAAGGGCTATGTGTTATCCACCCAAAGCACCACACAACCCGCAAAAGGCAAGGGGAAGGAGGGAGGGATGTTTGAAGACAAATGAAAAGCAACAACTCAGATGGAACGTTATGGTGCATAAATAACTTCTTTATCTGAAGTTGTTTTCATTTGCTCTTTAACCTGTGGGACAGAGTCCTCAGCTACCACAAGAACCTGGGAGGTCCTCATGGAAGGATATTCTGAAGTACGGTGGAGCCAAAGGATGCCCTGCCTCTGGATAGGAGATCCAACTTATAGTGAGCAATAAACGGGTGCAAGGATGGCCAAGTCACCACAGAACAAATGTCATCCAATGAAACCCTAGACCAAAAGGCCGTTGAAGTAGCCATAGACCTAGTAGAATGTGCCTTAATTTGACCTGGTGGAGACAAAGCTTTGGCTGTATACTCCTGAACTATGCACTGAGAGATCCAATGAGCAAAAGTCACATTTGACACAGGTTTCCCTAAAAAGGGCTTAGAAAAGGAAACAAAAAGTTGATCCCACTTGCAAAAGGACTTTGTTCTATGCAAATAAAAATGCAACTGCCTATGAACATCAAACAAGTGCAATGTATACTCTCCCTTATTCTGGAAGTTGGGGAAGAAAACAGGGAGATTGATAACCTGATTAATGTTGGATACCGAAGCCACCTTTGGGAGAAAGAAGGGGTTTGTCCGTAAGGACACTCTATCTTTATGGAACACCATATTTGGAGGCTTAACAGAAAAAGCCTGAATCTCCGACACTCTTTTGGCTGAAGTAATAGCTATCAGAAATTGCAAATCCACTGTAGCTGCAGGTTCAAAGGGGGAAGAAACCAAAGCTTGCAGAACTAGAGTAAGATCCCAAGGTGGTATAGGGTCTTTGATTGAAGGCCAAAGTAAAAAGGTACCTTTCAAAAAGGCTTTACAAAGCTTGGAAAAAGCTAGGGAAGCTGAATTGTCTCCTATATGAAAATTGGAAATAGTTGCCAGCTGAACCTTAACCGCAGAAAAGCTGGCACCCTGATGAAAAATATCTGCCAAAAACTCCATAATAGCAGGAACTGGAGCAGTGAAAGGATCCAAATCATGGTGGGATGTCCATATCAAAAAAATTTCCACTTACTGGAGTAATGTTTCCTAGTGGATGATCTGTGAGCCACTACCAAAATCTTCTTAACTGGAGAAGACAGCCCAGGGGTCCTAGCTATCACTGGAACTGGAACAGCCAAGCTGTAAACTTCAGACTGACTAGATCTGGGTGTGGGATCCCTGATGGATGCGAGATCAGATCCAGAACTGGATCCAATGTCCAAGAAGGACACAATACATGAGACCACACAGAGGCGAACTATACCTGGCGAGGCCAAAAGGGGGCAATGAGGATCACTAAGCTCCCCAGCCGTCGAGCTTTCTGAATGAACTTTGGGAAAAGGGGAAGTGGAGGATAAGCAAACAGAAGACCGGATGGCCAAGCATTAGCCAGAGCATCTCTGGGGGGGCTCTCCCAGTGGATGGTTCAGAGTGAAATACTCGCTGCACTTCTCGTTGGAAGGACAGGCGAAGAGATTGCAGCAAGGCCGACTCCACTTTAGGAAGATCTGTTCCACTACTGAAGAATTCAGAGACCACTCATAAGGCATCAGAATAGATCTGCTGAGCCTGTCCACCAGAATGTTGGACCTCCCCATAATGTGCGATGCCACCAGAAAATGGCCGGTGGAGATCACCCACTCCCACAATCCATGGCTTCACAACAAAGAGTATAAGACCTGGTTCCCCCCGTTTGTTGATGTACCAGACTACAGACATATTGTCTGTCTGGATAGCAATCATCCCTCGGTGAAGATGGGCATGAAGAGCTTGCAACTCCAGGACCCTGACATGCAATTTGGTCTCCAGGGATGACCATGTGCTTTGAACTGTCCTTCCCATGCAATGCCCCCCACCCGAGTAGGGTGACGTCTATGGTCATCAGGGCTGGGAGGATAAAGGGATGACCCAGATCATCATCCAGGGATTGAAGCCACCAGAAAAGCAAATCCCTGTAGACTCGAGACACACAAAGTGGATTGGATAAACATAGAGCTAGTAAGGACCAATGGACCGGTAGGGTCCACTGAAGAACCTTCATATGCAGATGAGCCATGGGGATGAGGGTGATCATGGCCGACATGGACTCCAATGTCCGAAGAACTGATTCTGCAGGGGGATATTGGGGTCAAACAATGTACAACACATGTCTGAGGGATTGAAGTCTGTCCAGGGTAAAAAAAACCTTGCTCTGAATGGTGTCTAAGCGAGCTCCAATAAAGTCCACAGTTTGAACTGGATCCAATAGGGACTTGTTGAGATTTATGGTTATGCCCAATTGATGGGTGGTTTGGAGAAGGAGATCCATGACTTGGTAGAGGTGATGCCTGGTGGGGGCAGAGAGGAGCCAAACGTCCAGGTAGGGGAAAGACCTGGAATCCCTCAGCCGCAGGTGAGCTGCCACCACTGCCATCACTTTGGTAAACACCCTGGGGGTGGTTGTGAGACCAAAGGGTAGCACTCTGAATTGGTAATGATTGGGCCCAGCCGAAAGCGGAGGAACCTTCGAGAGTGCCTGTACATTTTTATGTGATAGTATGCATCCTGGAGGTCCACTGTGCACATCCAGTCATTTTTCTGCAGAAAGGTCAGAATGGATTGGAGAGTGACCATCTGGAACTTTGTCTTGGCAACCAATAGGTTTAAGGTTGAAATATCCAGAATGGGTCTTAAGTCCCCAGTCTTCTTTGGGTCGAAAAAGAACCTGGAATAGATCCCTAATCTGGACTGGTCTGCGCGGACAGGCTAGATGACTCGTTTTTCAAGCAACTTGGAAATTTCCAATGCTGCTTCCTCCCTTTGCATGGGTGGAACGTCCGGGAGGTTTTTGGGCAAGATTGGTCTTTGAATGAAGGGGATTGAGTATCCTCTGGATATGATTTGCAACACCCGATGATAGTCTGTAATTGACTCCCAGGGTCTTGGGTGTAGCAAGAGATGTCCCCGACTGTCTCCAGAGACAAGCAGTTGGGTAATCCTTCAGGGCTGCTGTGTGGGTATGTCCAGAAAAGAATCCAGAGATGCCTGGTGTTTCGGACTTCCTCTGCCATGAGGGTGGCACCTGTCATATCCCCTTCTGCCTCTGGGGGAGGGCAAATCCTAAGCACCATGGGGATAGCCGTGAGACTTCTGGAACAACATCTTCTTCCCCCTCGCTGATTCCAGGGAAAGGATTGTTCAGGGGTTGAGAAGTGGATCCCGATGGCAGACAAGTTCTTCCCGTCTTTCTCGTTCTGGACCAACGTGTCTCAGTCTTTCCAGAAAGAGTGGAACCATCATATGGGGCATTAGTGAAAGATATGTTAAAGGGGTTCAAGAATGCACAAAGCTGGAGCCAGGTGTAACATCTGATGGCAATGACAGTACAGGCAACTCTAGCGGCACCTTCAGTAGCATGGGACAGGAGCCACATAAAGGTGTTGAAAACTGAAATGAGGGTGACCAAATGGGAAGATAACACCCCTTCTAGTCCTCTGCCAACATGGACCCTGGGGCAGACTCAGCAACCTCCATGACCAGGTCTCACTGAAGTCTGATCACATGTGACATACAGTTCAACGCATGTACCGCGAAAATGGCTGAAGCGTAGATCCGCTTTCCAAAATGGTACATGGCCTGGGACTCTCAGTCTGGTGGATGGACTGTAGAGCTCTCCTGAACGAGCTCTTTCTTGGTGGCCACTGCCACTACCGTGGCATCAACTGGGGACCCTTAAAACCAGTGCTGCTTGTCCCACGGTGCACTTAAAATCATATCGGGGCACTTGGGAATGGGCTCCACTGTGTTGGGCTCATTCCATGCCCAAGATGTAACAAAATCCACAAGTGGATCCATGGGAGGGGACACCCAGGAGATAGGGGGTCCTGTGCCAAACACCTCCAGAAACACCGAATCATCCGGGTTGGGTTTTTTGGACAGACCACTCCCCAATGCTGGAGAAGGATTTCCATGATGTCTCCAAATGAAACCTCTTCCTGGAGTGATAGAGGGGAACCCTCCCCTTCCTTTAAAATAGTATTTTCTGTGAGGGACTCTGGCAGGGAGTCCAAGTGCCTCATTTTACATATATGTTTTCGAGTTACCCCCTCGGGGGGTCTCTGGGGAGGACTTGGAAAATTCTGGCTGTTCCAGTGGGGAAACTCTCTGGGGCAGAGATGCAACAAGCTGTCCCCTGAGGGGGGCAGGATGGTGGAATCTGGACCAGAAAAAGAGGGAGCCAGGACAGACTCCGAGGACAATAGCATCAAGGGTCTCAATGGAACAGAGAGGACCCTCTCCACCACATTGAAAGCAGAAGAACAATGGATCCTGGGAGCTGGAGATGAGATCGGGTCCCTGACTCTCTGTGTTGATGGGGGAGCCGGAGCTGAGCCTCTTAGTGCCAAGACTCAGATTGGCAGGGCCGACTCCGAAAGCCCCAGAGCAGACACCAAGTTCCTCGGATCTGGCACCGACCTAGCCAGAGCCAAGCTTCTCAGGGCAATGGTCAGCATCAAGGTACCAGGTACCACTGGCGCCGGCCCAGCAATGCTGAGAGGCCTTGGACTCAAGAACTCCAAAACAGGGGGTGGGATCAGAGAAGGAGTAATGGGGATAAAAGTGGACTGCATGCTCCCAGCCCCAGAGTGGGCAGGCAAAACTCCCATCTGGAACTGGGTCCATGTGAATTTCCATATCATCCTGTCCACCTTGGCTTTGGAGAGGCTGTGGGTGAACCGGGAAGAGGAAGCCACAGAAACTGGCCTGAAGTGACACTGGGGAGAGGGCAATAAAGAGGCCAGGTCCAGAGAAACCGCCAGTTCCAGAGAAAAGCAGCATGGCAAACAGAGCTGGGGGTAGCCCGGGCTAGCTGCCGGGCAAGACTTGGCCGGAAGCTCTGCTGAGGAACAGCGGTCGGGGGATAATTTCCTGGGCCTATCCTGGTGCTTGTGCTTCTCCCTGTCCCTGGACCTCGCAGCGGGAGGTTGAGTCCCAGAGGCTGGGGTGGAGGAAGCAGGAGCAGTGGTAGAAGTTGAAGCAGGGGCCACGGAGGAAGGAGGCCCCTGAGGATCAACTTGTTCCTCCTGTCGATCAATGGGCGGGGGATGAATCCCACGCAGATTGAACAGCAGGTGTCCAAGTGGGGAACCCCTAGGCAAACCATGCACACAGTGTGGCCATCAGAAGGAGGAAGCTTCTGCCCACATCCTGTGCATTTCCCGAACCCTGGATTGGGGGTCTCAACCATGGTGATGGAAAACACACACACACACACACACACACACACACACACACACACACACACACACACACACACAAACCAAGACAGAAAGAAAAGAAAGGAAAAGAGAGGGCCTTTTTTTTATTTTTATTTTTTACAGGTTTAGAAGACAGACACCTGAGCGCAAGGGTAGGAACAAGAATCTAAAGGAAGACACAGAAAGGAAGTAGAAATAGACAAACATTTTAGAAAAATTACTCACCATTAACCTGGAGCAATGGACCATGATGCTATCTAGACATGCGGCAAATGAGATCTGAGGGGGCATTATGAGTAGGGGAGGAGCTTGGAGCTTGGATTTGAAGCTAGAAAATACAGCTGAGTCAGATCTGTGCCAGATCAGAGTCCCACAGGTTGAAGAGCAAATGAAAACAACTTCAGATCAAACAGCTGATCAGATTTTCTGAATGCTTTTGTTCTGTCCAGATAAATAAGCAGTAGTCTATGTACATTGAGAAGATGAAGGGTATATTATAGCAATAACCCACGCCTGGGTGTGGGTAATGCTGGATTTACCCACGGTTGGCGTGGTTTGGTCCCAAGGGTGAAGCCATTACCAGCATTACCCACACCCAGAAGTGGGTTATTGCTATTATACAATGACATTATTTAAGAAAAAAAAATAATTACTTTTCTTAAATAATGGCATTGTATAATGCCACCTTGCTGCCCTTCCGCAGCTGTCTGGTATTCTGCGGCAGTTCTGATGTACTGTGCATGCATATGCCTATGCAGTACATCAGAGCTGTGGGCAAAAGCAACGGAGAAAGCAAGATCTCCGTTGCTTTTTACAAACTGTTTCGCTATGTTAAATGGGTTTAACATAGCGAGATAGCTTTAAAATAAGCAACGGAGATCTCCATTGCTTTTTTTAAACATGTCTCACTATGTTAAACTCCTTTAACATAGCGAGACAGTGTTTTAAAAAAGACTTATACTAATGGAAAAAGTCCGGGCGACTGGACCTTTTGCCATTGGTATAAATCGATTTACAACGTGCACGCTGGCCAATCAGCGTGCACGCTTTGGAATATTAATGGGGGGTCATGGTATAATCTCCTTTCTTCTGAAATTTAGGGAAGAAAA
This sequence comes from Protopterus annectens, assembly GCF_019279795.1. Lineage (NCBI taxonomy): Eukaryota > Metazoa > Chordata > Ceratodontiformes > Protopteridae > Protopterus > Protopterus annectens. The sequence continues at coordinate 571,358,306 of NC_056739.1, read as the reverse complement.
CTAGCAAATTGATGACCTGATTGATATTATTTTCAGGGGCAACTTTTTGTAAAAAAGAAAGATTTGTGCGCAAGGTAACTCTGTCGTGAAAAATCAAATACGGTGGTTTCGAAGATGGTGCTTGTAGTTCCGATACTTGTCTCACAGAGGTTATAGCTACCAAAAACACTTTCCAAGAAAGAAATTGGAGATCCACCTTAGTGGATGGCTGAAAAAGGGAATGTACTAAGGCTTGTAAAACCATGGTGAGATCCCAAGGTGGAGTGGGGTCCTTTATTGGAGGTGTAAGAAGGCACCCCTAATAATGCTTTACACAATTTAGATGAAGCTAAAAAAGGAAGCACTATTCCCTATATGGTAGCTGGAAATAGTTGCCAATTGAACTTTAATAGTAGAGAAACTTGCTCCATCTTGGAAAATTGAGGCAAGAAAGTTCAGTACTGCTGGGATTAGAGCAGTGAAGGGATGCAATTGCTTCTGTTGAGCACAAATAGTGAAACTTTTCCATTTACTCTTGTAGATTTTTCTAGGAGATTTATGGTAAGATACCATCATTTTTTTAACTGGAGAGGAAAGCCTGGAATGTCCGGCCATTGTCTGAATTGGAGAAACTATGCGGTCAGTTTGAGGCCTAAAAGATCTGGGTGAATCTGTCCTGATGGATGAGACAGGATGTCTGGACTTGGATCCGGCATCCAAGAAGGATGTACTAGGTGAGACCAAAGGAAGGGGAACCATACATGTCGAGACTAAAAGGGAGCAATGAGGATCAGTCTGCCCCTCAGCCATTATGCTTTCTGAAGAAATTTGGGGATGAGGGGTAGGGTTGGATAAGCGTAAAGGAGACTGGAGGGCCAAACCTGGACTAGTGTATCTCTCAGTGACTGTCCCTGAGAAGTGATCAGGGCAAAGAACCTGTTGCATTTGTTGTTAGAGGGGGGATGCAAATAGGTCGCAACAAGGTTGACCCACTTGTGGAAGAAGTTTGCCACTGATTAAGAGACCATTCATGAGGCATGAAGATGGTCGTGCTGAGCCTGTCTGCTAGAATGTTGGACTTCCCAGGTATGTGCATTGCTACTAGGAAGTGGTTGGAAGAGATATCCCATTGTCAAAGCCTCACTGCTTCTCGACAAAGGGGGTAAGATCTGGTTCCCACTCATTTGATGTACCAGACTATTGATATATCTGTTTGTGCTGCAATAGTCCCTACAGGAAGAAAGCTCTGAAAGGCCTGCAATCCCAGAAGCATCATTCTCAACTCTTAAGAAGTTGATATGCAGATTGGTCTTTTGTATCGACCATGTGCCTAGGACCATCCATCCCTAGAAATGACGCCCCACTCAAACTGGGTGGCATCTCTGGTCAGCGTGGAGATGGGGGAGGTAGTATAAACAAATAACCTAGCTCGATTTCTTCACAGTGGAGTCACCAAAGAAAATTTCTGCACACTTGAGACAATTTTATGGGATGACTCAAAGGATACCGATGAAAGGACCACTGCAACACTACAACACTGGAGTCCATTAGAGAATTCTCATGTGTAAGCAATCTGTGGGAATCAAAGTTATAATGGCAGCCATCGAGCCTAATGCTTTTAGGATCAATCTTGCTGAAGGTGTTGGAATAGCAACGACCTGCCTGACGTGTTCTCAATGCAAGAATTCTGGTCTGAAGCAAGAAAGCTAGACAACTGACAGTGTCTAAATGGGCCACTATGAAATCTATCACTTGAACTGGTTGTAGATGAGATTTTTGCATGTTGATGGTGCTTCCCAATGCAGTTGTTAGGTGGAGCAGGTAATTTCTGGCTTGTATTAGTAGATGCCTGATTGGTGCAGTTAGGAACCAGTCGTCTAAATAGGAAAACACTCTGAATCCAAGCAGTCTCAGGTGAGCTGTTCTCACTGCCATACATCTGAACAGTCTGGGGGCTGTGGTGAGTCCAAAGAGCAGGACTCTGAACTGGCAATGACTGGCTCCCAGCCAGAAGCGGAGATACCATCATGAGCATCTGTTCATTTTGATGTGATAGTTTACATCTTGAAAGTCAATTGAGCACATCCAGTGGTTCTTCTGGAGAGGTAGAATGGACTGGACCATGAACATCCGGAATTTGGAGTTCTTTACAAATTGGTTCAGGTAGGTTAAGTCCAGAATTGGTCTCAGGTCCCCTGTATTTTATGATATTGAAAAGAACCTTGAGAAAATTCCAGATGCTATTTGGTCTGCTGGGACCTCCTGGATAGCTCTTTTGTCTAGCAACTTTGCAATTTCTTGAGCTGCTAGCTCTCTCTGATTGGGTGGAACATCAGGGAGAATTTTGTTTGCTTTTACTGGAATTTGTAAAAAAAGGAATCAAATAGCCTCTGGATATTACCCTTTGCACCCAAAAATCATTTGTGATGCCTAGCCAGGCATCTTGGTGCAAGGATAAGCGCCCCTCAGACTGCTTCCAGAGAGGGATAGTGGGGTAACCTTTCAGGAGCACTGGAAGGACTTGTCTGCAAAAGAATCTTGAGATCCTTGATTCTGCATTCCCTGTCTGCCGTGTAGGCGGTGTCCAGCATCTGCCTCTGGGGGAAAAATCTCCATGTGGCTCCAGGAAAAGACCTTGAGACTTCTTGAACCACATTTTGTTACCACTACACTGGTTCCTAGAAAAGGATCTCTATGGAGTAGAAAAGCGAATTCCAATGACAGACAAGATCTTTCTATTCTGTTCACTTCGGAGACAATCTCTTTCACTGTTCGGCCAAACAATGACAATCCATCAAAGGGAGCACTGATGAATGACACCATGAAAGGTTCCACAAATGAATGACACCATGAAAGGTTCCGCAAAGTCACACAACCACATCCAGGCAGGTCTCCTTATGGCTATGACTAAAGTGGCTGCCCTTGAGGTACCTTCTGTGGCGTGCGAGATTAACCTCATGGATGCATTTGAGATGGACTGTAGAGTGGCCATTCTCGAGGGAAAAGGTTTTCTGTTCCTCTGTAGACATAGGCCCTGGGGCACAGTTAGAGAGTTCCTTTACCAAGTCCCTCTGTAACCTGGTGAAGTGCGCCAGGTAATTTACTGATGGCAATGCGAAAGTCGCTGAGGCATTGACTAGCTTCCCAAATCTGTCCAAAGACCTAGACTCCCTGTTAAGGGGATGGAGAGTGGAGGTTTGTTCCACTAGCTCCTTTTTTGTGGCTGCCTCAACAACTATGGCATCTACAGGAATTCTTTTTGCCCAGTGCTGTCCATCTATAGGTGCACTAAGAATTCTATACGATCATTTTGGAATAGGTTCCAAGGCATCCTGTTCCTTACACACCCTGTGGGAGACTAACAAGATCTGTAAATTCATCTGCAAGGGGGGGTTATAACCCAAGACCCAAGATGTAGATGGGACAGACCCAAAGGCTTCTAAAAACACAGATTCCTCCGGGGAAGGGTTTTGGGCCGACCAACCACCTTTCTGGCCAAGGATCTCTGGGATGTCTCCAAATGAGACATCCTCTGGTGAAGAGTCACAGCCAATCAGGTCAGGGAGGTAAAGTCAAAGTAGGAAGAACTGCCAGATCTGACATATCAACTCTCTGGCCCTTAGAATTCAATGACTCCAAAGCAGGTGGTCAGATCAGAGGAGTAACAATGGGAAGAAAAGCAGGTTGTCGGCTCATGAATGTGGTGGGGGATGGAGCTGGCAAAACCCCCATCTGGATCTGTGTCTTGAGAAATTTCCTCATCATCCTTTCCACCTCCATTTCAGAAAGACTATGGCAGGACCTAACAGAAGTGGATCTGGGAACATGGATCACAGGAGACAGAGTTGTAGACTGTGTCGGATCCAAAGGCTTCGGATCTGACAATTTTGGAACCTTTTTTGGTGGTGTGGAAGTGGAAGTCTGTGAAGGAGTCCAGGTAGGAGAGCGCTTATTGTGCTCCCCAGGGCTCCTTAGATTTTTGATCCCCTGTTGTATCACCTGAGGACAAAGATGAAGCAGGGAGAAGACCTTTTAAAATCAGTTGTTCCTCCGATTGCATATGGCTCTAGCACTGAAGGCCACATAAACAGCACATGGAGAATCCAGATGTGCTGGGCCTAAGCAATAAACACACTCCCTGTGGGCATCACAATTCGGGATCTTATGCCCACAGAAAGTGCCATTTTTTAATCCAGTTGGTTTATTTGCCATATCGGAAAAAGAAAATACAAACTTTTTTTTTATTGTAAAGAAAGGAAGAAAAAGAAGGAAAAACTACTAACAATGGTAGTTAAGAAATATACCTGCAGGTATAAGGAAGAAAAGAATCTTCCAATGATATTAAAAACTAATTAAAAAAGTTATCAAAACAATGAGTAAGGAAGAATATTATATATACATTTATAAAATGGTTAAATAAATGTGAAAAAGAGAAGACAACCTTGATTTAATTAGAAAATAAATGCTCAAAACTCCAAAGGAACTGTAGAAGTCATAATCTCGACCGTCTTGATGAGCGGCAAGAGAGATCCGAGGTGTTGTAGTGGTCAGGGAAATTATGGGTAAGGGAGGAGCTTCAAATTCAGATCCTAGAATCTTTAGAAAGTAGCAGAGTCTGATCCGAGGGTCGGATCTGAACCCATTGGTTGAGGAATGAATGAAAATGACATCAGATCTCAGATTTAACAATAAAAACAGCTATAGCAGTGTTAAACCAGAGGAAAATACAAAACAGAAAAAAAAGTGAAAACAATATTTTCCTGTCACAACTTCATAATAAAGCAAACAGAAAAATGGCCATGCATGAGGCAGTCCCTAGTGTTCAGGTTTCACCACAGAATTTTAGTTTCCCAGTAGAAGCCAAAAACACATTAGAAAAGCCCCATTAACTGCTTAAAAGCAGTATTAAGTAAACAAACACAGTAGTAAGTAAGAATTCCAAAGGCATTAAAAACAGTAGTAAATAGCAGGTACATAAAAATAAAAAGTTCACAGACACATTTATTGATGTACAGTGGATATAAAGAGTACTGCGGTGGTGGTGCTGCGGTAGCATTGTCGCCTCACAGTGAGACGTTGTCCTGTTCGATTCTTAGCTAGAGCGTCTTCTGTGTGGAGACATGCGTGAATGGGTGTACCTTCATTGAACGTTGTGCGTCAGAGCTGGCAACTCGGCACGTAAAAATCTATTGACAATCATTAGCGGACTGGAGTTCCGCTGTGGCGACCCCTAACCAGGAAAAGCCGAAAGACACAAGTGGATATAAAAAGTGTGCGCACCCCTGTTAAAATGCCAGGTTTTTGTGAAATAAAAAAAAATGAGACCACAATAAATCATTTCAAAACTTTTCCCACCTTTAATGTGACCTATAACCTGTACAATTCAATTGAAAAACAAACAAATCTGTTATGGGAAAGAATATTAAAAAAACCTTACAATAAGCTGATTGCATAAGTGCGCACACCCTTAAACTAATACTTCGTTGAAACACCTTTTGATTTAATTACAGCATTCAGTCTTTTTGGGTACACACACCTGCCATCAATTAAAGAGACTCTGATTAACCCCAAATAAAGTTCAGTTGTCCTGGTAGGATTTTCCTGACATTTACTGAGTTGCCTGCTACAACAAAAGCCATGGTTCGCAGAGAGCTTACAAAGCATCAAAGGGATCTCATTGTTGAAAGGTATCAGTCAGGAGAAGGGTACAAAAAATTTCCATAACATTGGATATACCATGGAACACAGTGAAGACAGTCATCAAAAAGTGGAGAAAATATGGAACAGTGACATTGCAAAGAACTGGACATCCCTCCAAAATTGATGAAAAGACAAGACAAAAACTGGTCAGGGAGGCTGCCAGAAGACCTACAACAACACTTAAGGAGATGCAGGAATTTCTGGCAAGTACTGGTTATGTACTACATGTGACAACAGTCTCCCGTATTCTCCATATGTCTGGACTATGGGGTAGGGTTGCAAGACGGAAGCCTTTTCTTACACAGAAAAACATCCATTCCTGGTTAAAATTTGCAAAACAATACATCAAGTTTCCCAAAAGCATGTGGGAAAATGTGTTATGATCTGATAAGACCAAGGTTGAACTTTTTGGCCACAATTCCCAAAGGTACATTTGGCGCAAAAACAACACTTCACATCATGAAAAAAACACCATCCCCATGGTGAAGCATGGTGGCAGCAGTATCATGCATTGGGGTTGTTTTTTCTTCAGCTGGAACTGGGGATTTCATCAAGGTGGGGGGAATTATGAACAGTTCCAAATACCAGTCACTTTTGGCCCAAAACCTTCAGGTGTCTGCTAGAAAGCTGAAGATGAAGAGGAATTTCACCTTTCAACATGACAATGACCCAAGGATACATCCAAATCAACAAAAGAATGACGTCATCAGAAGAAAATTAAAGTTTTGGAATGGCCCAGCCAGATCCCAGACCTAAATCCAATAGAAAATCTGTGGGGTGACCTAAAGAGGGCTGTGCACAAGAGATGCCCCCGCAATCTGACAGATTTGGAGCAGTTTTTCAAGTAAGAGTGGGCAAATATTGCCAAGTCAAGATGTGCCATGCTGATAGACTCCTGTCCAAGAAGGCAATGCTGTAATTAAATCAAAAGGTACTTCAACAAAGTATTAGTTTAAGGGTGTGCACACTTATGCAACCAGCTTTTTGTACATTTTTTTATTTTTTCCCCTAACAGATTTGTTTTTCAACTGAATTGTGTAGATTATAGGTCACATTAAATGTGGGAAAAGTTTTGAAATTATTTATTGTGGTCTCATTTTTTATATCACAAAAATCTGGCATTTTAACAGAGGTGTGTACACTTTTTATATCCAGTGTGTATATATATATATATATATATATATATATATATATATATATATATAAAAAATAAAATACATAATAATACAAAGGCAGCAGGCTGCTGAGAAAATTCAACTGTGTGTTCAACTGTGTGAATCCTACAGATGGCACTTATAGAGACTGAATAACTGGCTTTCTATGACAGGGACTAGGCTTTCACTGATGGAAGAGGAGACATTCCCCTATCACAGGAAGCCAGAGGAGGGGATTCTGAGCTCTCTAAATCTGCCAGTGTGGGTTTGTGTAGGCACAGAACCCATATGCCACTTAGGCACTGTGAATAATGAACATCTCCATCAACTAGGCTGCAAACTGAAGTTGAAGGTTGGGGGTGAATCTGTTGTCTTATATGTGCAAGTCCATCCTGTGAGTAAGCTTGTGGCAATTGCCCTTGACCATTTTCAAAAGAAGGGAGAATAAATGTTGCCTGTGCCAAAAAGGAGTTAGCAGTACTATATTTGGAAAGTCCTTTTTAATCTACTGAAAAGGCATACAAGAGTGTTCTTTTCCATGGGAATGAAAAGGCACCTGTCTTCCAGGCCTTTCTGAAAGGAGTTCTGAAACAGAATTTCTTTAACAGTCTGTTGGGGATTGAGGTAAACAGATCTACTTGAATTCTCCACAGGCAGATGGCTTCTATTCAAGGGGTGTTTGTCCTGGTCCTGCTCAACTTCTCTGCCACAAAATTCTGCTCTGATGGAATATACATAGACTGTAAGGATGGACTGTGCTGAATTTCCAGTCCCAGAGTTATTATAGCTAATCTGCTCAGGAGGTAAGATATGGATCCCCCTGTCTGATTACATACCATGGTTGTAGTGTTGTCTATTGTTCACTAAAATGTCCTGGACTCCAGATATAGTCATTTGACTGCATTTACTAATGCCATCATTTCTTTGATATTTATGTATGCCTTTGTCCCGATATTTCCATAGGCCTTTCACTTCCACTCCTTCGGAAACAGCCACCCATGCAACATCTGATGCATCTGTTATTGCAGAGTGAGATGTGGTGGTGAGGAGAAAGGGAGACCAATAATGACAAATAACAGATTCACCCACCAGTAAATTTCCATTGACAAAAGTCAGCATTGGAATAGTACAGTTGTGTACACTTACCATAAATGTAGATGCTTGAGTGTATTCACTGTTGCAGTCATTGTTGTGTCTTTCGGCTTTTCCCGATTAGGGGTCGCCACAGCAGAACTCTGGTCCGCTAATGATTGGCAGTAGATTTTTACGTGTCGAGTTGACAGCCCTGATGCACAACCTTCAATGAAGGTACGCCCATTCACGCATGTCTCTACACACAAGACGCTCTAGCTGAGAATCGAACAGGACGTCTTACTGTGAGGCGACAACACTACAGCAGCACCAGCACCATTGCAGTCATTACATTTGGGTAATCTGCTGGCAGGTTGCTCTCAGTCGGCCTGAATAATAAAGTCTTGGGTCCTGCATCGGTTGCTGTCTCCTCTTCCATAGCGTCAGGTCGTCAGGGGTATAAAACATGCAGATAACGCCATTTTATTCAGTTTTTCTTGCCCCAGATGTCAGGTGTCCCCCCAAATGGGCAGCAAAAATATATAACTGTAAATATATAAATGCATTTTAGAAAACATAAAATTTACCTTCAACTAAAAGCAAATACACCACAAAGGCTTTTGAGTGTAGTGAAGGAAAGAAAAGGTATAGAAAGGGGGCTGGTGGGTGGGTAATCTGGACTGCAACAGTGAATACACTCTAACATCTACATTTATGGTAAGTGCACACAACTGTACTATGTTCTTCATGTTTCACTGTTGCAGTCATTACATTTGGATAGAATCCCAAAGCTATAGATCGGAGAATGGAACTAGATAGCATTAGGAGCGGCTAAAAGGCCCTGCAGAACTGCAGTGGCAAAGCCTGCCCTGGATTTGGAGAAGACAGGCAAATGATAATGCTTTGTGAAGGTATGAACTGTGCTCCAAATAGCAGCTTCTAGAATGTCTTTGGTTGGAACTCCTCTGAGAAAAGCTGCTGAGGTAGAGGCAGCCCTGGTGGAATGTGACCTGATCCCCTTGGGCACAGGTTTACCATGGTGCAAGTAGCAGAAGCGAATGCAGTGGCTTATCCACTTAGAAATAGTCTGCTTTGATATAGCCTTCCCCTCTGACCCTTCAGCAAATGCCACCAGTAGTTGCTCAGACAGTATTATAGATTTGGTCCTGTTTAAGTAGAATCTTAGTTGTCTGTGCACATGTAATAAATACAGAATCTGCAACCTCTTGTTCTGCGGATTTCGTTAAAAAGTTGGCAGGTGAATCACTTGGTTAAGAGCCCCACTGGATACCACCTTAGGCATAAACGAAGGATTTGTCCTGAGGGACACCCGGTCCGGGTAAAATGTAGTAAAAGGCTCCACAGCCATGAAAGCCTGTAGTTCTGAAACCCTTTTTGCTGAAGTGATTGCCAATAGGAAAGCCGTTTTCCAAGATAAAAATTTTATATCTGCAGTAGCTGCTGGTTCAAAAGGAGGCAGGGTAAGTTTTTCCAGCAAAAAACTGAGATCCCATGCAGGAGTTGGTGGTCTTCTGGGAGGCCTTAAATTTTTGGCCCCTCTAAGATACTGTTTAAGCAAAGGATCAGAAAAGAGGGGAGGCTTCATGTTGTAATGGGCCGAGATGGCAGAGGCATGGATTTTTATTGAAGAAAAAGATAGGCCCTTGTTAAGCATCTCAGTCAAATATTGTAAAATCTGAGGGATATTTGGCTTTGCTGTGTCTGTTCCTTCTGCTTGGTTCCTAGGACAGAATCTCTTCCATTTATCAGCATAAGATTTTCTAGTACTAGGCCTTCTGGCTTCCAAAATGACATCCATCACAAATTTACTAAGAGGTTTTGTTTTAATAACTAAATGATCAGCCATGCTGCAAGGTTCAGAGTTTGGAGCGGAGTGTGCAGAATTTTATTGTTCTGCTGAGACAGTAGATGAGGTATTTGTGGCAAGTACCAAGGAGGGAGTTGAGACATATTCCTTAAAATTGGATACCAGTGCTGCAGAGGCCAGTCTGGAGCAATCAGGATCATTTTTGTTTTTTCCTGTCTGACTTTTAAGACCTTGAAGAGAAGAGGCAGAGGGGGGAAAGGCATAGACTGATAGGTTTTTCCAACTGAAGGATAGGGCATCCACTTTCCATGCTTGTCTGTGATAAATCCTTGTACATAATTTGTCCAGTTGATAGTTTTGGGGAGAGACAAATAGATCTATGTCTGGGCTCCCCCATTTCTGTACTACCATGCTGAAGATTTGTGGATCCAGTTTCCACTTGTGCGGGTCCATAAGATTTCTGCTTAGGTTGTCTGCCAGAGTATTTTGTTTTCCTGGCAGGAACTGAGCTTGAAGATGACCTTGGTAAGTCAAAGCTGTGTTCCACAATGCCATGGCTAGTCTGCAAAGGGGGTAGGAATGTTTACCCCCCTGCTTGTTTATGTACTACATAACTGTGGTGGTGTCCATCTTTATCAGTAGTTGTCCTGGAAGAAGTAAGTCCTTGAAGGCTGTCAGAGCATTCTGAACAGCTAGCATCTCTTTCTGTCTGTTTTGTTTTATCAACATATGCAGATGCATTTGTTTTGGGCTCCATTTGCCCTGAAAGCATCTCCCCGCCAGGTGGGCCCCCCAAGCATAGTCTGATGCATCTGTAGTTAGGGTTTGGGTGGCAGGGGGTAGAGTGAATGACAGTCCCTTGTTTTGGTAACATGCCTTTGCCCACCAAAGGAGCTCCTGTTGTAGGCAGGGAATGAGAGGAATCATTGTTTCCAGACTGTGACAATGTTGACTCCATAAACTTTTTAGGTACCATTGAAATTTCCTCATATGCAGCCTTGCATATGGAATTAGAATGCAGGAAGCCATGAACCCCAAAGCCTGCAGAATTTGTCTTGCAGATAACTGGGTTTTTGTTGCCATCTGTTTGAAGTATGTTGTCAGTTGCCTTTGTTTGTCTGGCGTAAGGTAAGCCATCTGGGCAGTTGTATTCAAGCTTGCACCCAGGAATGTAATTATATGAGAGGGTACCAGTTGGGATTTCTTTTTGTTTATTGTGTACCCTAGGCATGTTAAAAGCCTTTTTACAAATGCCAGATGTTGAAGAAGAGTGTCCTTGTTCTCTGCTTGAATGAGACAGTCGTCCAGATAAGGATAAATTTGTAAGCTTCTTTATCTGCAGAATGTAATTACTGGTGTCAGACACTTTGTAAAGACCCTGGGCGCAGTAGATAAGCCAAAGGGCAGTGCAGAGAATTGGTAATGCAAAAAGCCTGCCTTGAAGCGGAGGTATGCACGATTCCCTTATTGGGATATGCAGGTATGCCTCTTTTAAGCCTAGAGTCACTAACCAAGCGTTCCTGCCCAGCATAGGCAGTAGGTGTTGTAAAGTCAGCATTTTGAATTTTGGAATGTCCAAGAACGTGTTCAAAATCGATAAGTCCAGAATTGGACGCCAGGCATGGTCTTTTCTGGGTACCAGGAAAAGTCTTGAATAAAAACCTTGTCCTTTTTCCTTTTCTGGTACTGGTTGAATTGCCCTCATATCCATGAGGGATGTAACTGTTTTCTGAGCCTCTGCCCATTGATTTTGTGGCAGATCTGGCCAACCATTTGGAATTGGCAAAGTATGGAAATGAAATCTGTACCCCTGGGATACTATGTTTAATACCCACTTGTCCTGGGTAATTAACTGCCAATTTTGAGCATGAAGTGCTAATTTCCCCCCCAAGGGGGCTGCCAAAAGATAAGTGCTTGGTAAAGGTAGAGGGAAGTCATTGAGACTGCTTACTGTAGGGTTGTGCTTTGCTTCCCCCAGATTTGGAGGTGGAGGCACCCCATTGCTTTCACCTGTAAGAACCCTGTGACTGGTATCTGGAGCCTTTTGAGCACCTGGATTTGCCTTGAGAAGCTCTGTTGGACACATGAAAGGACCAGTTTTTAGAAGGCCAGTGTCAACTGAATCTGGGTGGCTGCACTTGTAAGAAATCTTTTACAGTTTGCATAGATTTAGCTTTGTCTTCCATTTTCTTTAAAACCTCTTCTGCCTTATTACAAACAGAGTATCATGCTGCAAAGGGGCATCCAACAATTTAGCTTTAACATGATCAGGCAGATTTTGCTCCTTGAGCCAGGCATGCCTTCTAATCACAGATCCAGTAACTGCGGCCCTGCAAGAGGCCTCCAAGGAATCAAAACCACATTGCAAAGTATGCTTTCCAACCTGTTCTGCTGAATGCAATAATTCCTGTAATTCTTTATTTTCCACACAATCAGAAATCAACATAATTTTCTGTTTCAATAAGCCCATAACATGCTGTTGATATTTAAGTATATGAAACTGGCAGTTTAAGGCCCTAATTGCCAAGGTTGCAGACATATAAACATTCTTTCCCCATCTATCCAGCGCCCTGGAATCTCTATCAGAGGGGGTAGGATTTGGGCTGTAGAGGCCTTTACACTTTTGGGACCCTGTGAGATAGTCTCAGGATCAGCAGCAGGATTTTTGAATAGAAATTTGTGGGAGCCAGGAACCCTGTAATATCTGTCTGGCTTACTAGGAGCCAGAGGTAGGGAATCAGGAGTCATGCTTGATTCCGAAAACCCATCAACAATGTCTAATACGGGAGGTATTGCCAAAGGCCTATGCTGAGGAAGGAGAAGGAAATCCCTAAGCCTCTTTTTTGATTCAGAGAAATCCTGACTCTCCCAATGAAAATGTTCCCTTAAAGTATGCAAGGTTCCTCCAAAAGAATAATCCTCCTGAGGAGATGCAGATGGGATGGATTCTTCTGCATCAGAATCCTCATAGGGTGGAATAGAAAATTCCTGATCAGAAGAGGAATCAGAAGAAATGGAAACCTGATGTTCTTCGTGTTTCACTGTTGCAGTCATTACATTTGGGTAATCTGCTGGCAGGTTGCCCTCAGTCGGCCTGAATTCCAAAGTCTTGGATCCCGCGTCGGTTGCTGTCTCCTCTTCCATGACGTCAGGTCGTCAGGGGTATAAAACATGCAGCCGACACCATTTTCTTTAGTCTTTCTTGACGTGCGGTGCCCGAAGCAGAAGCATTTTGCAAGTGCCGGTCAGCCGACTACTGAAATATTCGAGTTTGAGTTTCAGAACCGAAGTCTTCACTAAAGCTAAGTATCCCATTGGGAAAACTTTTTTCTTGCTCCATATCAATGTCAGAAAAAGTTAATAATTGTATTACTTGTGGGAAGCAAATACCTCATAAGGATTTCCATTTATACTGTATTCCTTGCCTAGGCCCTGATCACAACGTGCCTGGTTGTCAGTTTTGTGCTAGATTTAACCAATGCACTTATTAAGCGTCGGTATATTTTTGCCTCAAAGTATTTTGGAAACAGATTTAACTACCCAGAAATGTCGTTGGATAGCAATTCTACTACCGGAGTACATAAAAAATGCAAAGAAAAGGACACAGTAAGGCAGTTGAGATCCAAAACCGATGACGAAGCTTCTCCTAAGCCAGTCGCCGGTACTCAGTGAGGTGCCTTCGCAGCCCCTGATACCCGCTACTTTCGAGTTGCAGGCCTCTACCGACACCCATGTGGAGTCCGGCATGCCACAAGATACTCAAGGTATTGGACCAATGGATGTATCTCCCTCGGATGGGTCCAGAGCCGCTGAGCAGGCACCGGCTTCTGAGGGTGTATTCAGACCTCAACATTTGTATATCAAACAGACGACAGCTGCAAAACCAAAGACAAAAGCACCTTCTAAAACTAAAAAAATTATGCATGAGCCACATGCACAGGCCTCTATGCCTAAAAAACAGATGATCAAAATAGCTGAAGACCTTATTACCTTGATCAGGGGTACCCATCCCCCTCCAGTTAAGAGGCCTAGGCAAGACACTGATTATGAATCTTCAGATCAGGTTTCTATTTCTTCTGATTCCTCTTCTGATCAGAAATTATCTATACCATCTGCATCTCATCCTGAGGATTATTCATTTGGAGAAACCTTGCATTCTTTGAGGGAGCATTTTCACTGGGAGTCTCAAGATTTCTCAGAATCAAAAAAGAGGCTCAGGGATTTCCTGCTTCTCCCTCAGCACAGGCCTTTAACCATTCCCCCTGTTTCAGACATTGTGGATGATGTGTTTTCTGAGTCAAGCTTGACCCCTGACTCCTTACCTCCGGTACCCTGTAAGCCCGACAGATATTACAGGTTCCCTGACTCACATAAATTTTTATTTAGAAACCCTGCTGCCATACCTTTCAACCTGGAAACATCAAAAATCTGGACAAGGCCCATGAAAAATAGGTACAAATCTGTACGCTGATTAACATATAATTTGCATGCATAAGTATGCAACCCCCACCCACTCCAATGGAATTGTGGGATACACATTCAAACATAAACTGAACAGAACCAAAATATGGCACCAGAGCCCCCCTGCAGCCATTCCAATGTCCCATTACCTGGTTATTTTGCCCTATTTACCATAAACACTATAATGTGCATACTGCTTTAGTTCTACAATGTTTATTTGGATTAATTTAAAATTTTTATTTTACATTTTATAGCATAAACACTACTACTAGACCTCTGCTAAACAAAGCAATACACTCTCACAATGAAAATAGATAGCATTATAACTTCTCTGCCCTTGAAACTCCCATTCACTGAAACAGCATTGATACCCACATTCAAAAAAAATGCATCTGGCCAGTGGTGGATAAAGACTAGCTTTGGGCTGTTTTCAAATCATAGGCCCCCTTGCACACAAAACATACATGTGTTCTTTGATACACCTTCCTGACAGCATTAAATTATATTCCTTGTATAATACAGCACACTTGTTACAGTGCGTTTTAAATTTGTTTTGAACATTTTTACAGTAAGCAATGAAACAAAATGCATGAACCAATAATTGACTAAACTGCCCAATTCAGAACATTTCCTTCATGTCTGTAACATCTACAATCCACCAGTATCAGTAAATATGCACAATCTCTGCAGAAGTAAAAGTCACATAATTCCACATTAAGGAGATATGTAACTAGTGAAGAGTTTGCTGCAAGCAAACAACTTAATATTTCATTGTTTCATCTAAAAATAACATGCCTGTTGCCCTTGAGATATAAACTGCCTATGTTGCATAAAAAATGATAAGCTAGTAATATTACAACAGGGAATGGATGGCAAACTGATAACAGGTTCATAGTTACTAGGTATCTCTGCCAAAGAAGACATTCTCAGGGCTGCAAAGTACAGTATCAGCAATCTATCTACATGCTGTGGGAGTAGAACCCACAGCCTTCTATATCAAAAGCCTGACAACACAAACGCACTTACCATAAGCAGCATTACACTTCTCTCCCCCTGAAGACCTTGGCAGCATAAGAAATCTGTAAATAGCCAAAATTTATTGGGAAGGGGACAAAAGCTCAAAACCAGGGACATATTTTAAATGAGAAGTTATGTACTTACCATAACGTTCCATGTTAGTTGTCTTCTCTCGCCTTCTTTCTTGCTGGATGGGTTCGGAGCCGAACCTCGGCTCCGACGGCCTATACTAAAGCTCGAGAGATAATTTTACCGGCTCGAAGCAACCCTATATCCCATGATGCTAGGCGGTAACTACCCAGATCTCATTTGGTAGCTAAGAAACCATAGCCAATTCAGTCTCCCCTCTGAGGTGGAGAAGGAGAAGGAGGAACTCCCAAAATATCACTACCTGAAGCTGAATCTACCCCAGGACCAACTGTCTGAGCTAGGAATAATGCAAGATAAGGTCCCCTGTAAAAAGGGGAAGAACCTCTCGGTCTGTCCAGGCTAGGGGGATGGTGGGCAGGACACAAGAAAGAAGGCGAGAGAAGACAACTAACATGGAACGTTATGATAAGTACATAACTTCTCAGTGTTAAGTTGTCAATCTCACCTTCATTCTTGCTGGATGGGACCGCGTCCCTAGCACCTTTAACCTGGGTGGCTCATTGGAACAGACTCTTGAGAACGGTGGAACCAAAATTTGCCCTGTTTCTGGAGGCCATGTCAAATTTGTAATGTGTAACGAAAGTATGAGGAGAGGCCCATGTGGCAGCTGCACATATAGTGTCTATTGGTAATCTAGCTTGAAAGGCTGTAGACGTAGCCAAAGCTCTGGCTGAATGGGCTCTTGGTCTAGAAGGCAATTCTTTATCTCTGAGTTGATAAATACAGGTAATCACAGAAGACAGCCACCTAGACAGGGTTACTTTAGATACCGGAAGACCCTTTTTACTCTCAGCATAAGATAAAAAAAAAGTTGATCAGATTTCCTGAATTGTTTAGTTCTGTCCAGATAGATGCAGAGCTGACGATGAACATCCAGACAATGTAGTTTTTGCTCCGCCCTGCTTGAATAATTAGGAAAGAGAACTGGAAGATCAATAGATTGATTTAAATTTGTCTGAGAAGCCACCTTGGGTAAAAAAGACGGGTTAGTTCTTAGAGAAACCTTGTCTTTATGGAACAGTAAATAAGGAAGGTGAATGCAGAGGGCATGAAGTTCAGATACTCTCCTAGCCGAAGTAATGGCGACTAGGAATAGTGTCTTCCAAGAAAGTAATTTCAAGGAACAGGTGGCCGCAGGTTCGAAGGGAGGGAGAATCAAGGATGCTAAAACTAAGTTTAAATCCCACTGTGGTGGGGGGTCTTTGATCGGAGGCCTGAGTAAAAAGATACCTCTGAGGAATGTTGGAGTCCGACAAGCCTATGTGAAAACTTGAGATGGCTGCTAGCTGAACTTTTACTGTGGAGGAAGAAGATCCTGAGTGAAAGATTTCGGCTAGGAAATCCAAGACCGAGTGTATTGGAGCAGTGAAGGGATCTATGTTCCTAGCCTTTGCCCAAAAGGAAAAGCGTTGCCATTTACTAGCATAGATCCCTCTGGTAGAAGATCTAAGGGAAGCTATGATAATATTGCAGACAGAATTTGAAATCATTGGAAGCCTGGCTAGGGACGGAAGTGAAGCAATCAAGCTGTGAGGTTGAGAGATTGGAGGGATTGGTGCAGCTGCCCTGATTGATGGGTCAAAAGATCTGGCATTGGATCCAGATGTCAAGGCTGCTCCAAAAGGTAGCGATGCAGGAAAGGGAACCATATCTGTCGAGGCCAATAAGGGGCAATGAGGATCATCTTGGCACTCAAGGCGGTAGCTTTCTGAATTGTTTGTGTGATTAACGGAAAGGGGGGAAAAGCGTAAAGAAGTCCCCCGAGGCCAATCGTGGACTAGAGCAACTCTGGGAGGATGGCCTGGAAGGGGGAAGAGTGTGAAGAAGTCGAGGCACTTGCTGTTTTGTGGTGTTGCAAAAAGATCGCAGCAAGGAAACCCCCACTTCCAAAATATTTTGTCCGTCACCGATTGCTTGAGAGGGTTTCTCTGCTATCCTGGTTCTGCGGACCCCCTCTGCCTCTTGGGCGGCGTCTGTTGTTGTTGTTCCCCCCTCTGCCTCTAGGGGTGAACTGACCTCTTGCGTCAGGCGTGACTCCTTGTGATTTACGGAACCACATTTTTCCACCCTTTTGACCCTTAGGATATGGTCTAGATGGGGTAGAAAAATGGACTCCTACGGCAGAAAGAGTCTTGCCATCTTGTTCGCATCTGGTCAAAGTATCTTTCACTTGAGGTCCAAACAACGCTGAACCATCAAAGGGGGAGTTAGTGAAAGACGCCTTGAAGGGGTCTGCGAAGTTACAAAGCCGCATCCAGACGTGATGCCTCAAAGCCACACCTGTGCCTGCGGCCCTACTCGCTCCATCGGCTGCATATGAAATAAGCTGCATGGAGGAGTTGACAATAGAATTCAGGGTTCCTAGCTGTGAGTTAATTTTTTCCTGAGACCCAGCAGCTGATGGATCCTGTAGGACCTCACCCAGTTCTTTAAGAATGTCTCTTTGAAGACGGGTGAAGTGGCATAAGCAGTTCAGCGACTGCATGGCAAAGGTCGCTGACGAGAACATCCACTTGCTGTACCTATCCATTGTCCTAGATTCCTTGTTAGGTGGATGGATAGGTACTGAAGGATCAGCCAGTTCCTTCTTAGTGGCCGCCGCCACCACCATGGCATCAACTGGGACACCTTTGGATAAAAATTGTTTATCAGAAGGGGCTGTTATAAATTTAGAAGGCCTCCGTGGGGTGGGTTCCAATGACTCAGGGGCCGTCCACGCCTTCCGTGCCACCACTTTCATAAGGGGGTCGAAGGGCGGAGACACCCAGGAGGTGGAGGGTCGAGAACCAAAAGCCTCCAGGTAAACCGACTCGTCCTCGAAAGGATTAAGGGAAGACCAGTTCCCCCTCTGTTTAAGGATTTCAAGGATGTCAGAGAAGGAGACATCCTCAGAGGGGGACCTTGGGGATCCTTCTGACTCATCCAAGTCGATATCAGATGTGACGGACTCGGGGGAGTCCACATGCTTCCTCTTACATGTCCTCTTACGCGGGGGTTCACCTGATGAATCAGGGGAAACCTCAGAAGAGGAGGATATTCCCAATGGGGAAACCTGAGGTGTTGGGTCTCGATGGCCGGGGACGAGAGAGTAGGAAGATACATCAGCAGGCACTACTATGGGAGGAGCTGATGGAGCTGACCGTAGAGCAGGCACTGGGGCCAATACGCTCCTCATGACCTCAAAAGCACCCCTGTCAGGCAGGCTAGAGAGCTCCCGCTCCGAAGAGCTAGGAACCCCAGCCGGCACCGACAAGGACGGCTCTGAAGCCGATGTCGGGGCCGAACTCACCAACGCCGATGCTCCGAGAGGGAGAACGGGGTCAGACAAGGGTCCAATGCCACTCGCCCCCTCGGAGCCGGCGAGAGAGTCCAAGCGCCTGGATCCCTCCACCATGGACGAGATCGGAGCAGACGACGGAGCCAAAGGGGGAGGTATCGGCTCCGATGTCAAAATGGTCACGGCTCTGAGAAGCTCCGGCTCCGAACACTGGGGTAGAGTCGAAGGAGGAAGAGTCAGTTGTATGGACGTAGCCGCTGTCTGATGAGACGGGCTATGAAGCATTTGGGCCAGTGCCTGAGACTTTAATAGTCTACTTACCACTCTCTCAAGGTCATGATCGGAAAGTCTGGACGACCGAGAGGAATGGCTCCGCTCCGCGAGTAACAGTGACTTCGGAGCAGAATGTATGGACTCAGTGATGGAGATCTGGACCTCTTTCGTGCGGAGGGCATCAGGGTTAATGGAGCCGATGGAGCTGAAGACACGTCGGCTCCAGCCGGTGCTGACTTTGAAGACAGAGTCTTAGAGGTATCGGCTCCGGCTGGAGCCAATGCAGGTAACTGCGATACTGAGGTATCGGCTCCAGCCGGAGCCGATAATGTCGCAGGTGATGAACCACCATCCGAGGACCTAAAACTCGAAGCTGACGGTTTAGGTGGTTTCGAAGGCTTAGCCGGGGAACCTTCGGGCTTTAACAAGCCCCTTGATATCAATTTATTCCTGCGCTCCTGCAGGACTCTAGGGCTAAAAGCATGGCACACTGAGCAAGAGTCCTGCAGGTGCAGGGGTCCTAGGCAATAAACACAAGAAGTGTGACCGTCTGTCAGAGACATCTTCTGACAGCACGAGTCACACTTCTTGAAGCCTGAGACCTTTGTCTCCTTCGACATTGAGAAGTCGAAAGGAAAACCACATATAGGAGAAAAAAAAACACAAACACACCCCAACAAATAGGGATACAGGGGAACACACAAACAGCAAAGAATCCCTGTGAGGGAATTAAAATAAAACGGAAGGGCCTAAGACCTATCCTAGGGGGGAGGGAGTAAGACAGGGATAAGGGATAAAAAATAGAGACTAAACTTTAAATTTAACAGAAACTAGCCTATAAAAGACTAAAAAGTATACTAGGGGAAAAACTAAGGAAAATACTAGGATTTTTGTGAGAAAAAACAGTCACTAACCTGAGCCGGTAAAAAGAGCAACCTCGCTAGCGTAAGCAGCAAATGAGATCTGGGTAGTTACCGCCTAGCATCATGGGATATAGGGTTGTCTCGAGCCGGTAAAATTAGCTCTTGAGCTTTAGTATAGGCCGAGTCGGAGCCGAGGTTCGGCTCCGAACCCATCCAGCAAGAATGAAGGCAAGATTGACAACTTAACATCATTGCTTGTATGATCTTAGAAAAGTTGCTAGTATAAAATGTTTTGTGTTACCAACCATGAATTTCCTGAAAGACAGAAAGACTGAAACTTAAATGGCTATGATTATTTAGTGAATTCAGTTCTCACTGGATTTGCCAGAAAATAATAATTTTAAGAGGAACTGACCAAAAGTATGTATGAGCCAAACATTCCAGAGAGAGAGGGAGACACACACACACACACACACACACACACACACACACACACACACACACACACACCTTGAACGGACCTTATAAAATGCAGATAACACAGCTTGAACAGACTTTGCAGACTGCTTAATTGCAATTGGCTTGAACTGAATGGACCTTAATAAGCATTGGCTAATGGCTTGAACAGACTGATCTTGCTTAAAATGTAAGGTAAAGTACACAACACTTTGGTCCAGCAGCAGATAACAGTTCTTTCATGTTTAAAATAAAGGCAGACAAAATCGGGCAATACACACAGCTCTTTCCTGTGTAAAACAAACGCAGATAAAATTGGCTAACTGCTTGAACCATTGAATGCACTTTCATAAACACAGTTCTTGGACTTGCAGCACAGCAGATAAAAAATGCACACATTGGCCCAGCCCCCAGAAGCTTGCTTAAATTACAAATAAAATACACAGTTCTTTCAGCCCTGGCCTTAATTTCACAGCAAAAATATTCTTGGTCTAACAGCACAGCTGACTTGAACAGCAGCAGATAATATACATAGCTTACTTAAATTGTAAAATAAAATGCTTGTCAGACAGCAGCAGATTAAGCAAGCTGTGTGTATTAATTGTAAAATAAAATGCACACAATTCTTTCAGCCCTTCACTTACTTTCTCAGCAAAAATAAGTTTGCTCAGACAGCAACAGCAGATAAGATACACTGGCACAGCAGATAAAATAAAATTGGGCTTTCATACACACAGTTCCCACTTCCCACCCAAAACTGTGTGCATGAAAGTCCGATTTTATTTTATCTGCTGTGCTGTTTCTTGGACTTGCAGCACAGGCCAGCAGATAAAAAATACACACATTGGCCCAGTCCCAGCAGCTTAATTAAATTGCAAACAAAATCACAATTACACAGTTCTTTTGGCCTCTGACTTAAATTCATAGCAAAACTATTCTTGGACTAGCAGCACAGCTGACAAACACACACACACACTTGCACCACTTACCTCTAAATAAAAGGCAAGCGAGTTTGTTCATTAATAAACTCCCCACATTCCTCGTAACTCAAATCTCCAAGCTTCTTCTTTAAACCAAACACAGGTACACAGCCAGCTTCTTGTAAATAAAATCCCCCTTCTTCATTACATCCGTTCACAGCGAGCTTCTTGGAAATAAAATCCCCACACTCGAGTCGCATAACACCTTTCTGGCTCTGGTAACTCTCGCTCGCAAAAGCATTTGAACCAGAGCAAGAAATATGTGCTACGTACGTGCATGGAGCATTCCGACAGGCTGGTGGTGCTCACATCATCACACATGTGATGACGTCAGCACATGAAGCGGGAAAGTTAAAAACATGAAAATAAAATTGTGAATAAATCGGAAATGAAGGGGTGCCACTCGGGAATCATGGCACCCCATTATTTGGACCCCAAAACTCGGTAAAAACTGAGGAATTCGGGACAGTTGAGAGGTATGCCTGCTGCTGATCCTGAAACTATTTCACAGGGTCCAAAGGGAGTTAAGGCCTCAACAACAAAAAATCCTACCCCCTCTGACAGAGATTCAAGGGCACTGGACAGATGGGGAAAAAAGGTTTATACATCTTGCAACCTTGGCAATCAGGGCCTTAAACTGTCAATTTCATAAGCTTAAGTATCAACAACATGTTATGGGATTGCTGAAACAGAAAATTATGCTGATTTCTGAATGTGCAGAAAATAAAGAATTGTAGGAATTATTGCATGCAGCTGAACAGGTTGGAAAGCATACATTGCAATGTGGTTTAGACTCCTTAAGAGGCCTCCTGCAGGGCCGCAGTTACTGGATCTGTGATTAGGAGGCATATGCCTGGCTAAAAGAATAAAATTTGCCTGATCATGTTGAATTGCTAGATGCACCTTTACAGCATGATACTCTGTTTGGTATTACGGCAGAAGAGGTTTTAAAGAAAATGGAAGACAAAGCTAAGTCTATGCAAACCGTTAAAGACTTCTTACAAGTGCAGCTACCAAGATTGAGTAGACACTGGCCTACAAAAAATTGGTCCTTTCCTGTGTCAGACAGAGCTCAAAGGGGCAAATCCAGACGCCCTCAGGGTTCCACATAGCAGGCGCAAGATTCACACAGGTCAAAGCAATGAAGCGCTTCTACCTCCAAATCTGGAGGAGATAAAGCGCAAACCTACAAAAAACAGTCCCAATGACTTCCCTCTGCTTACACCAAGCACTTATCTTTTGGCAGCACCCTTAGGGGGAAAATTAGCACTTTTTGCTAAAAATTGGCAGTTAATAACCCAGGGCAAGTGGGCACTAAACATAGTATCACAGGGATACAGATTCCATTTCCACACTCTGCCAATGGCAAACGGCCAGATCTGCCAAATAAAATCAATGGGCAGAGGCACAGAAACAGGTTATGTCCCTCATAGATATGGGGGCCATTCAGCCAGTACCAGAACAGGAAAAAGGACAAGGTTTTTACTTAAGACTGTTCTTGGTACCCAGAAAGGACAAGGCCTGGAGGCCAAACACTGGATTTATCAATTTTGAACATATACTTGGGCATTCCAAAATTCAAAATGCTGACTTTGCAGTAGCTTCTGCCCATGCTGGGCAAGAATGCTTGGCTGGTGACATTAGAACTAAAAGAGGCATACCTGCATGTCCTAATAAGACAATCGTGCAAAAGATACCTTAGATTCAAGGCTGGCTTAATGCATTATCAATTCTCTGCACTGCCCTTTGGCTTATCTACTGCGTTCAGGGTCTTTACAAAGTGCCTGGCACCAGTAATTGCATTTTGCAGACAAAGAATTATACAAATATATCCTTACTTGGACGACTCTCTCATTCAAGCAGAGAACAAGGACATTCTTCAACACCTGGCGTTTGTGAAAAGGCTCCTAACATGCCTAGGGTACACAATAAACGAAAATAAATCACAACTGGTACCCTCTCAAAATATAACATTCCTGGGTGCAAGCTTGAATACAACTGCCCAGATGGCTTACCTCACGCCAAACCAGCAAAGGCAACTGACTACTTCCTTCAAACTGATGGCAATAAAAACCCAGTTATCTGCAAGACAAATTCTGCAGGCTTTGGGCTTCATGGCATCTTGCATCCTACTGATTCCATATGCAAGACTGCATATGAGGAAACTTCAATGGTACCTAAAAAGTTTATGGAGTCAACATTCTCACAGTTTGGAAACAAAGATTCCTCGCATTCCCTGCCTACAATCTGAGTTTCTATGGTGGGCAAAGGCATGTCACCAAAACATGGGACGGGCCTTCACTCTACCCCCTGCCAGCCAAACCTTAACAACAGATGCATCAGATTATGCCTGGGGGGCTCACATGGCAGGAAGATGCATTCAGGGCACATGGACCCCAAAACAAATGCATCTACATATCAACCAGAAAGAGATGCTAGCTGTTCAAAATGCTTTAACAGCCTTCAAGGACTTGCTTCATCCAGGACAACTACTGATAAAGATGGACAACACCACGGTCATGTGATATATAAACAAGCAAGGGGGCACACACTCATACCACCTTTTGCGGATTAGCCATGGCACTGTGGGACACAGCTTTGACCTACCAAATACATCTTCAAGCTCAGTTCCTGCCAGGAAAGCAAAATACTCTGGCAGATGATTTAAGCAGAAACCTTATGGATCCTCACGAGTGGAAACTAAATCCACAAGTCTTCAGCATAATAGAGAAATGGGGGAGCCCAGACATAGATCTATTTGCCTCTCCTCAAAATTATCAATTGAAAAGATTCTGCACAAGGACTTATCACAGACAAGCATGGAAAGTGGACGCCCTATCCTTCAGTTGGAAAAACCTATCAGTTTACGCCTTTCCTCCTCCGCCTCTTCTTCCCAAGGCCCTCCTAAAAGTCAGACAAGAGAAACCAAAGATGATACTAATTGCCCCGGACTGGCCCCCGCCAATACTGGTACCCAATCCTAAGGAACTTGTCTCAATACCCAGCTTGGACCTTAACCTCAAAGACCTCAACTACTGTCCCAGCAAAACAATCAGATCCTGCACAATCAACTCCAGTCACTGAACCTGGCAGCATGGCTGATCATGTAGTTATACAAACAACACCTCTCAGTAAAGCTGTGATGGATATCATTTTGGAAGCCAGAAGGCCTAGTACTAGAAAATCTTATGCTGATAAATGGAAGAGATTCTGTGCTTGGAATCAAGCACAAGGAACTGATACAGCAGAAAGTACAGTTTTGTACCTACCATAAATGTAGATGTCCGATAGGTATGCATCTGCAGTCATAACATATGGGTTGTCCTGCCTCAGACAGCCCTTCGGTCGGCCGGATTCCAAAGTCTGGGTCTGGCCTCTGCTGATGTCGCACTTTCCCCGACGTCAGAGCGTCTGGGGTATAAAAGCATCAGCCGACGCCATTTTCCTCAGTTTTCTTGCCCCAGGTGCCAGGTGCCCTCTAGGAAGGCTAAATTTGGATAAATGCAAAAGAAAAGTTCCAAACATTTGCAAAATTATATAATTATATACATGTATATACAAACAAATACACCATAATAGATTCCCTCAGCTAGCTAAAAGAGGGGTAAGTACCCTAGGAATACCACAGAGGGGTAGGAGGGAAGGTAAACCTGACTGCAGATGCATACCTATCGGACATCTACATTTATGGTAGGTACAAAACTGTACTATGTCCTTCAAGGATGCATCTGCAGTCATAACATATGGGTAGAATACCATAGCCAATCTGGGGGAGGAGGTACTAGGAAAAGGATGGTGTAGTTAATATCCCCTGCAGGACTGCAGTAGCAAAACCTGCTCTGGATCTGGAGTATAAAGGTAGATTGTAATGTTTGGCAAATGTATGCATGGAGCTCCAAGTAGCAGCTTCTAAAATGTCCTTGGTAGCCACCCCTCGTAGGAAGGCTGTAGTGGTGGCCGTGGCCCTTGTGGAATGAGGCCTGATGTTTTCAGGAACTGTCTTTCCATGAAAGGAGTAACAAAATCAAATGCAATTTCCTATCCATTTTGAAATTGTCTGTTTGGAAATTGCTTTTCCTTGCACCCCAGTAGCATATGCTACAAATAGTTGGTCAGTCTTTCTGCTAGTTTTAGTTCGGTCCAAGTAGTAGCGTAGTTGTCTGTGTATATCCAGGGTGTGCAGAAGTTTTTCCCCTCTATTCTGTGGATTTGGGAAGAGCGTAGGCAAGTGAATAGCTTGGTTCAAGGATACCCTAGATACCACCTTTGGCATAAAAGTAGGATTGGTTCTTAGTGAAACTCTGTCCTGATGGAAGATAAGAAATGGCTGTACTGCCATTAATGCTTGTAACTCAGATACTCTTCTTGCTGAAGTTATTGCCAGAAGGAATGCAGTTTTCCAAGACAGAAACTGTAGATCCGCTGATGCTGCTGGTTCAAAAGGAGGAAGTGTTAGTTTCTCCAACACAAAGTTGAGATCCCAAGCAGGTAGAGGGGGTTTTCTTGGAGGTTTAATAATTTTGATCCCTCTCAGAAATTGCCTGAGGAGAGGGTGTGAGAAGATAGGTGGATCCACATTGTATTCTGCTGAAATTGCTGAGGCATGAATCTTAATGGAAGAATAGGACAGGCCATTGTGGAACAATTCTGCTAAGTATTCCAGAATATGTGTCATGCTTGCCACTGTCACATCTGAGCCTATTGATGTGTTCCAAATGAGAAATCTTTTCCATTTAGCAGAGTATGTCTTCCTTGTGGAAGGCCGGCGAGCTTCCAAGATGATGTCCTTCACTCTCTGTGATAAAACATTTTGTTTGGGATTTAATGAATTTTCCAGGCAGTTAGCTGCAATGTTTTCAAGTTGGGATGCATGATCTTGAAATTGTTCTGCGTCAGAAGAAGAGGCCATAGGGGGAGAGGCCATGGTTTTGCCTGTGACATGCTTCTCAATAATGGATACCGGTGTTGCCTTGGCCAGTCTGGAGCTATCAGAATCACTCTTGGCTGCTCCTCCCTGATCTTCAGTAGAACCTTGTACATTAATGGGAGAGGTGGGAAGGCATATACTTTTAGAGCTTTCCAGCTGAAAGAGAGAGAGTCCACCCTCCAAGCTTGTGGGTGGTATGTCCTTGAGCAGAATGTCTTCAGTTGATGGTTGAGGGGGGAGGCGAACAGATCTATCTCCGGCATTCCCCATGCCTTTGCTATGAGTTGGAAGATGTCTGGGTGCAGCATCCATTCGTGTGCATCCATGGTAGTTCTGCTTAAGCTGTCTGCCAGTGTATTCTCTTTTCCTGGCACGAACTGGGACTGTAGTTGGATATTGAGGTTCAGGCATAGTTCCCATAGATTCATAGCCAGCCGGCAGAGAGGGTAGGAGTGTGTGCCTCCCTGCTTGTTTATGTACCACATGACCGTGGTGTTGTCTGTCCTTATTAACTGGTGGCCTTGATGGAGGAAGGGTTTGAAAGCCTCGATTGCATGCATCACTGCCAGCATTTCCTTTTGGTTTATGTGCATGCGTAGCTGACCTTGAGACCATAGGCCTTGGATACATTTGCCCTCCATGTGTGCTCCCCATCCTCGGTCTGAAGCGTCCGTGGTGATGGTTTGTTTTGTTTTTGGTTTGTTGAAAGGCAACCCTCTGTTGGACTGGCAGGCCTGAGCCCACCACAGAAATTCCTTTTGAAGGCAAGGAATGATTGGTATCAAAGTTTCTAAACTGTGACTGTGTTGAGACCATACACTCCTTAGGTACCATTGTAATTTTCTCATATGCAGCCTGGCCTGTGGTATCAGAATTATGCAGGATGCCATGTAACCCAGGGCCTGCAGGATTTTCCTTGCAGTAAGCTGAGTTTGTCTTGTTAGAATCATGAAATAATCTGGAAGTTGTTTTTGTTTTTCTTCTGTGAGAAAGGCCATTTGGGTGGTTGTGTCCAGATCTGCACCCAAAAAGGTTATTCTTTGGGATGGCACAAGTCTTGACTTTTGGATGTTGACTGTGTATCCCAAGGCCTGCAGCAGGTGTATGGCATAGGCCAAGTCCTTTATCAAATTTCCCTTGTTGTCCGCTTGTATAAGGCAGTCGTCCAGATATGGGTAGATCTGAATCCCCTGAAGTCTGCAGTGTGCAATTACTGATGCCAGGCATTTCGTGAATACTCTGGGTGCAGTAGATAAGCCAAAGGGCAATGCTGAGAATTGATAATGCTCTGATCCTGCAAGAAATCTGAGGTGTCTTCTGCAACTTGGTCGAATAGGGACGTGCAGGTATGCCTCCTTGAGATCTAGAGTCACCAGCCAAGACTCCTTGCCCAACATGGGAAGAAGTTGCTGTAGGGTCAGCATCTTGAATTTTGTCACAATGAGGTAAGTATTCAGTGCGGACAGGTCGAGAATAGGCCTCCATTGTTTTTCTTTTCTTGGTACAAGGAATAGTCTGGAGTAAAATCCTTGGCCTTGTTCTGAAAGTGGTACCTTTTCTATAGCTTTCATGTGAAGCAAGTTGTTGATCTGCCTTAAAGCCTCTGCCCTCTGATTTGGTGGGAGGTTTGGCATTCCGTTTCTTTTTGGCAAAGTGTGGAAGTGGAACCTGTATCCTTTGTCTATTATTTGCAGTGTCCATGTGTCCCTTGTAATATAATGCCAGTTTTTTGAGAATAAAGCCAGCTTTCCGCCCAAGGGTGCTTCCAGTTGATCCCTGGTAGGCGGAATCAGAGTAAAGTCATTGAGCCTGTCCTGGTGTAGTAGTTGTTGTTGCTGCTCTTGCACTACTCGTCTGGTTGGCAGGCTGCCACTGACGGCCTCTGTAGGAGCCCTTCGATTGGCCTCTGCCTCTAGGGCGTCTGTTCCTGCCTCTCTGGGCTTTGTCCGAGTCTGGAAAGGACCAATTCTTAGTAGGCCAGTTTCTGCTGAATCTCGGTGGTTGTACTTGCAGGAAATCCTTAACTGTTTGCACAGATTTTGCCTTTTCTTCAAACTTTTTTAAGACCTCCTGAGCAGAGGAGCCAAATAAATTTTGTTTCTCCATTGGAGCATCCAGGAGTTTAGCTTTAACATGGTCTGGCAAAGATTGTTCCTTCAGCCAGGCATGCCTACGAATGACTGCCCCAGTCATAGCTGACCTAAATGAAGCCTCCAATGCATCATAGCCACATTTTAAGAAATGATTACTAACCTGCTGTGAGTTGTGTACCAAATCCTGAAGGGATTTACGGTCAAGGGGTTCAGGAGAAGAAAGTTTCTTATTCAGTTCATCTAACAAATACTCTCGGTACTGTATCATATGAAATTGACAATTCAATGCCCTGACAGAAATTGTTGCAGAATTATATACCTTCTTTCCCCATATCTCTAAAGCTCTAGACTCTCTTTCAGAGGGTAGAGGATTTTTGGCAGTGGTGGCTGCAACCCCTTTAGGGCCCTGAGAAATAGCTTCTGGGTCTGCAGAATGGGCTTTATACAGATGGGAATGAGAATCCGGGACCCTGTAGTATCTATCAGGTTTGGCAGGGGCCGGAGGGAGAGTATCAGGGGCTGTACTGACATCATTGTGCACATCATCAATTCCATTCAAAACAGGAGGTATAGCTAAGGGCCTATGTTGAGGCAAATGTAAAAAGGTCCTTAATCTTTTTCTAGAATCAGAGAATTCCTGACCTTGCCATTGAAAATGCTCTCTCACGGAGTGTAGAGTCTCACCAAAGGAAAACTCTTCAGGAGGGGAGGCCGAAGGGATAGATTCTTCAGCATCAGAATCCTCATAGGGCGAATAAGCCTCCTCCTGGTGGTCTGACAACTCAGATCCATCCGTGGACTCATCTGAAGAGTGTGGGTCAGAGGGGTCCGTCCTGGGCCTTTTGTCTGGTGGAGGGTGAGAGGCCCTGTCTGGGTGAGGTTGTGAACCTCTAATTAAAGAAATAAGGTCCTCTGCAAGGCTGAGGATCTGAGAACTAGAGGAAGGCCTCTGGGAGGTAGTCTTGGGAGGCAAAGCTTTAGAAAGTTTAGCAGCTTTAGCCCTAGAAAAGGCCTTAATGGACATGGAAGCAGGGGGGCCTAGCTGCCCCACGTGCAGGAGTAGAAATGTCCAAAGGTATGGTGTCGGACATTTCCTGGACACTGGTTTTGGTAGGTAGCTTGGTAGCAGACTCAGCCGGGGCCTCCCGGGCCGCGGTGGTCGGTTGAATGGATTTGGAAGAAGGAATCTCCGAGGACTCTGTTTCGGCCGAAACCGAGACACTCGCGGTAGGCCTTAACGTGGTTTCAGCCGAAACCACGGGCCGCGAGTGTCTGTCCTTGTCCTTCCATTTTTTCACCAAATGCGAAGTCGGAGTCTCCGACGGCATTTTATATGCAAAATTGGCCCCAAAAAATTCCTCTGCAAACTCCGACCGACGTCTAAGAGTTCATCGGTTGAAGGAAGCACAGGCTGAACAGGTCGTGGTCTGGGCCTAAGCAAGGAAGGCAGTAGGAATGGAAATCCTTATGAGGTATTTGTTTCCCACAAGTTATACAATTATTTACTTTGTCTGACATCGGCTGAGGCAAGAAAGAGTCCCCAACGGGGTACGTAGCTTTTTCAAAGTCTTCAGTAGCTGAATTCACTGGATCTGACCGACCGGCACTTGCGAACAGCTTCTGCTTCGGGCACCGCGCAGCAAGAAAGACGGAGGAAAATGGCGTTGGCTGATGCTTTTATACCCCAGACGCTCTGACGTCGGGGAAAGTGCGACATCAGCCGAAGCCAGACCCAGACTTTGGAATCCGGCCGACCGAAGGGCTGCCTGAGGCAGGACAACCCATATGTTATGACTGCAGATGCATCCTTGAAGGACATCCAAATATTCCTCAGATATTACAATACTTAACTGAGATGCTTGACAAAGGCCTATCTTTCTCATCAATTAAAATCCATGCCTCTGCCATTTTAGACTCATTACAACAAATAGCCACCAATCTTTTCTCATCCTTTACTAAAGCAGCATCTTAGAGAAGCCAAAAATATTAAGGCCTCCAAGAAAATCACCATTACCTGCATGGGACCTCAATTATGTGTTGGAAAAGCTCACCCTGCCTCCATTTGAACCAGCTGCTACTGCTGATATAAAGTTCTTATCATGGAAAACAGCTCTGCTACTAGCAATTATTTCAGCAAGAGTTTCAGAGCTACAGGCCCTCATGGCTGTAGAGCCTTTTATCATATTTTACCCAGACAGGGTGTCTCTGAGGACAAATCCTACATTTATGCCCAAGGTGGTTTCCAGTGTGGCTCTTAACCAAACAATTCATCTGCCAACCATTTATCCAAATCCGCAGAACAAGGGAGAGAGAATTCTGCATTCCTTGGACGTACACAGACAGCTAAGATTCTACTTGAACAGGACTAAAGCTCTAAGAAAAACTGAGCAATTACTAGTGACATATGCTGCAGGATCAGAAGGAAAAGCTATTTCAAAGCAGACAATTTCAAAGTGGATAAGCCACTGCATCTGTTTCTACTACTTACACCATGGTAAACCTGTGCCCAAGGGCATTAGGTCTCATTCCACCAGAGCTGCAGCTACTTCAGCAGCTTTTCTCAGAGGAGTACCAACCAGAGACATTCTAGAGGCTGCTACTTGGAGTTCCATTCACACTTTTACAAAGCATTATCATTTGCCTCTCTACTCTAAGTCCAGGGCAGGCTTTGCCACTGCAGTTCTGCAGGGCCTTATAGCCACACCTAATGCTGTTTAACTCCAGCCTCCCAACCATAGCTTTGGGATTCTACCCAAATGTAATGACTGCAACAGTGAAACACGAAGAACATAGTGCAGTTGTGTACATCTACCACAAATGTAGATGTTCGAGTGTATTCACTGTTGCAGTCCAGGTTACCCTCCTGCCATCCCCCTGTCATTCTGGAGTTTCTTTCCTTCTCTATTTTCTACAACCTATGTGGTGTATTTGCTTGTAGATGAAGGTAAAGTTTATATTGATGCATGTGTGTATATATATATTATATATATATTTGCTACCTTTTTTGGGGCGCCTGACATCTGGGGCAAGAAAAACTAAAGAAAATGGCGTCGGCTGCAAGTTTTATACCCCTGACGACCTGATGCCATGGAAGAGACAGCAACCGACGCAGGACCCAAAACTTTGGAATTCAGGCCAACTGAAGGCAACCTGCCAGCAGATTACCCAAATGTAATGACTGCAACAGAGAATACACTCGAACATCTACATTTATGGTAACTGTACTATCTGAAGATTCATAATCAGTGTCTTGCCTAGGCCTCTTAGCAAGGGGGGTTGGGAACCCCTGATAAAGGTAATTAAGTTCTCAGCCATTTTGATCATCTGTTTTTTAGGCATAGGGGCCTGAGCACATGGCTCATGCGTCGGTTTTTTAGACATAGAAGATGCTTTTGATTTTGTTTTGAGGCTGGCGTTGGTTTTATATAAAAATGTTGAGGGCTGAAAACACCCTCAGAAGCCGGTGTCTGCTCAGCGGCTCCAGACCCATCCGAAGGAGAGACATCCGTGGGTTCAATACTCTGAGAATCTCACAGCATATTGGATTCCACATGGGTCTCGGTAGAGGCCTACGACTCAAACGTAGCGGGCATCAGGGGCTGCGAAAGTGCCTCACTGAGTACCGGCGAACCAGCAACTGGCTTAGAAGTTTCTTTGTCAGTTTTGGACCTCAACAGTCTGTCTCTGTCTTTTTCTTTGCGTTTCTTGTGAACTCCAGTAGTCGGATTGCTAACCGACGACATTTCAGGGTAATTAAATCTGGATCCAAAATATTTAGAAGCAAAAATATACTGACACTTAATAGTGCATTGGTTAAATCTAGCACAAAACCAACAGCAAGGCACGTTATGATCAAGGCCTTGGCAAGGAATACAGTACAACTGAAAATCCTTATGAGGTATTTGCTTCCCACAAGTAATGCAATTAACTTTTACTGACATTGGTAAGGAGCAAGAAAAAGTTTCCCCAACGGGGTACTTAGCTTTAGTTGAAGACTTCGGTTCTGAAACTCGAATGCGAAAAATTCAGGAGTCGGCCGACCGGCACTTGTGAACTGCTTCTGCTTCTGGCACCGCGTGGCAAGAAAGACCAAATAAAATGGTGTCGGCTGCATGTTTTATACCCCTGACGACTGGACGTCATGGAAGAGGAGACAGCAACTGATGCAGGACCCAAGACTTTGTTATTCAGGCCGACTAAGGGCAACCTGCCAGCAGATTACCCAAATGTAATGACTGCAACAGTGAAACACGAAGAACATCTGCAATAATAGAAGGTGGAGATGTTGAGTCCAGACTGATCTGCAGAACATTTGAATTTTTCTAATATGTATTCTGGCAAGACAAATCATGAGAAATGAAGAGGCCATGAATCCCAATACCCTGAGACAGTCCATGGTTGTTAGTGCTTGCTTAGAAACATCACAAACTGTCCCTTGTAAAATGTAACTTTGTCCATGAGAAGAAAATACCATCAGGCGACATGTATCCAGAGGCAGCCTACAAATAATATCCTGAGAGAGGCAATCAGGAATGACTTTCTAGGTTTATTTGAAAAAACCCAGGATGAGAAAAAGGATGACAGATATTCTTGTCAGCTTGGGAGGAAGAGAGTCTGGAAAAATAAGGCAGTTGTCTAAAGCAAAAATGTGTGCGCACAATAACCACAATAAGTAGTTACTGTGGCCAGATGCTTTGTAATGTAAACACGCTGTTGACAACCCAAAGTGTAAAGCAAAAAACTGAAAATGTAAATCAGATAGTGAATTTTTTATGCGCTGGAATGTGATATGATGTCATTCAAGTCTAGCGTTAGTTTGAATCTGAAGGGAAGAATGCGTGGCAAGCATAAAGAAAGCATTATGAATTTTGATGTGAAGGTTAAGAAGTGAGAGGGCTAGCATGGGTCTCCAGGTTCTTTCCTTCTTTTGGCAGCAGAAACATTTTTAGAGTAGAAAAAACGTCTGGTCTGGTGGGACAGGCTCCATCACTTCCTAAGATGGCATTTGTTCCAAAATAGGAGGGAACAGGGAGATTTGATTGCTTGGATGGGAAGAAATCCCTTGAAATAAATGAAGAGTGTCACACTACCAGCTGCAACCTTTCTGAATAACTTGCAGGACCCATATGTCTGATGTAATCTGGTTCCAAAGATGGAAGTGGACGCACAGGTTTCAAGTTTTAAAGACTTGCCAGGGTGGGAAAAGGAAGGAAATTTAAGGCTGGCATAGTTTCAATCTGCTTTTTGTCTTTTTTTTAATTGTCCCTGTCTTTTCTTTTTGAAACCTCCCTGCCACTAAACTCTGCCTCTTTTTTGCTGGGATTGTTTGAAATGTCTCCTATAGAATAGCCCTGGGCTAGGAGGAACGTTTCTACTACATCTGGGGATAGGGAATGAAAAAATATAGAAAGCACTGTTTTTTTAACTTGCATTCTTCTATCTCTACTGTAATACTTCTAAGCATTTTCACATGTATTGTAATACGCTACTTCTATGCCATTTTTTTTTTGTAAATTTGTTAAATCTGTACTTGTATTAGTTTTTTTTGTGGAGCTTTTCTTCCAAGGCCTCCACTGAAAATGAGTTTTCGGACCTAATAGACTTTCCCGGTCAACAAATGTCAATAAATAAATAATAATTAACTTTCCCATTTCATCAAATTTCTTGAGAATCTCAGAAGATCCAAAAAGGGACTTTGCTCCAGGACTCCACAGGTCAAAGCCTTCAACCTTTTTATTTTTTTTAGTCTAATAGAAGAGAATAAAGTTATGTACTCACCATAACGTTCCATCTGAGTTGTTGCTATTCATTTGTCTTCAACCTGTGGGACATGGATCCGACTTGGCCGCATTTCTCCAGCATCTGATCCGAGCTCCAAGCTCCCCTCTCCATAATGCCCCTGTCTTCTTCCTCCCTTCAGATCGAGTTTGCTGCCCCCCATAGCAACTGAACCTGACACTATATCTTTCTCCTTGACATCAAAACTGAGATAGTATCAACAGGGATAACAGATTATGCTAAAGAGGGGGTCATGTTTTAACTAGCTAGACCACCACACAGCCCATATGAGGCAGGGGGAAGGAGGGAGGGACAGCTGAGGACAAATGAAGAGCAACAACTCAGATGGAACATTATAGTGAGTACATAACTTCTTTATCTGAAGTTGTTTTCATTTGGTCTTCAACCTGTGGGACAGTGTCCCCCAGCTACCAAACACCTGGGAGTCCCTCATGGAAGGAGGTGGAGCCAAATAATGCCCTGCTTCTGGACAGAAGATCCAGTTTGTAATGGGAGATGAAAGTATGTGAAAATGCCCATGTAGCCGCCGAACAAATGTCATCCAAGGAAACTCTGGACCAAAAGGCAGCTGAAGTAGCCACAGATCTAGTAGAATGTGCCTTAACATGACTTGGTGGAGGCACTCCCTTTGCTGAATATGCCAAGAGTATACACTGAGAAATCCAACAAACAATGGTGGCCTTAGATATAGGCTTCCCTACAAAGGGCTTAGAATAAGAAACAAAAAGTTGATCAGACTTGCGAAAGGCCTTTGTTCTATGCAAATAAAATCGTAATTGTCTATGCACAGCCAGCAGATGCAATTTATATGCCCCTTTATTCTGACAGATCAGAAAGAAAACAGGGAAGTTGATAACCTGATTGATGTTTGATTCTTAGGCTACTTTAGGTAAAAAGGAAGGATAACTTGCGCAGAGAAACTCTGTCATTATGGAAAATCATGTAAGGGGGCTTAATCGAGAAGGCCTGAAGATCCAACACCCTTTTAGCTGAAGTAATAGCAGTTAAAAAGGCTGTCTTCCAAGACAGGAATTGTAGTTCTACGGAAGCAGTTGGTTCAAAAGGGGAAGAAACCAAGGCTTGAAGGACCAAGGTAAGATCCCAAGGAGGCGTAGGGTCCTTGATTGGTGGCCTAAGAAGAAAAGTACCCTTCAAAAAGGTTTGCAGAGCTTAGAAGAGGCTAGAGAAGCTGAATTATCTCCTATGTGGAAGTTACAAATAGCTACCAACTGAACTTTATCTGTAGAGAAGCTGGAATCCTGTTGGGAAATGCTTGAAATAAACTAAGATAATAGTTAACTGGAGCAGTGAAAGGATCCAAATCCTGTTGAACTACCCAAATGGAGAAAAATTTCCATTTACTGAATAAATTTTCCTAGTGGAAGATCTATGAGCCGCTAGCAAAATCTTCTTAACTGGAGAAGATAACCCAGGAGTCCTAACTATCATGGGAACTGGAGCAGCCAAACGGCGAGCTTCAGACTGGCCAGATCTAGATGTGGGATCCCTGAGGGATATGAAATCAGATCTGGAACCAGATCCAATGTCCAGGGAGAACACACTAGGTAAGACCACAGAGAAGGCAACCAGATCCAATGTCCAGGGAGAACACACTAGATGAGACCACACAGAAGGGAACCATACTTGGCGAGATCAGAAAGGGGCATTGAGGATGACTGAGCTCCCCAGCTGTTGTGCTTTCTGGATGAATTTTGAGATCATGGGGAAGAGGAGGGTAAGCACAGAGAAGACCAGATGGCCAAGCATGAACTAGAGCATCTCTGGGGGGCTCCTCCAAAGAGGGGGTTCAGAGCAAAAAAACTCTCTGCACTTTGTGTTGGAAGGAAAGGAGAATAGATCGCAGCAAGGCTGATCCTACTTTACAAAGATCTGTTTCACTATTGAAGGATTCAGAGACCACTTGTAAGGCATCAGGATAGACCTGCTTAGCCTGTATGCTAGAATGTTGGGTCTCTCCGGAATGTGCATTGCTACCAGAAAACAGCCGGTGGATCACCCACTCCCACAATCTCATGGCTTTGCAGCAAAGGGGATAAGACCTGGTTCCCCCCTGTTTGTTGATGTACCAGACTACTGACATGTGTCTGGATGGCAATTGTCTCTATGGGAAGAAGGGCCTGAAGAGCCTGCAATGCCAACAGCACCCCCCTCATCTCCAGGACATTGATATGCAACTGGGTTTACAGGGAAGACCACGTGGCCTGGACTGTCCCTCCCAGGCAATGCCCCCCCACCCAAGCAGGGAGCTGTCTATGGTTAGAGGGGTGGGGAGAATAAACAGGCGACCGCAAAAAAGATCTTGGGAATGAATCCACCAAAGAAGAGAATATTTGCATGACCAGGATACACAAACAGGATGGATGTAACAGTGGTAGACCTAGAAAGGAGCACTGAACTGCCAGAGTCCACTGGAGTACCCTCATATGTAACCGAGCTGAGAGGACGAGGGTGATCATGGCCACCATGGTCCCCAATGCCCTTAGAACCAACTCTGCAGGGGGAGATGGAACTTGAAGAATGTACAAGAAATGCTGTTTGTGGGAGTGAAGCCTGTCTGATGTCAGGAAGACCTTGGTTTGAATGGTGTCCAACCAGGCTCTAATAAAATCTAGAACTTGAACTGGCTGTAAGAGAGATTTGTTGAGATTCATGGTGATGCCAAGGTGGTGGGCGGTTCGGATGAGATAGTCCCGGGTTTGGCAGAGTCGATGCCTGGAGGGGGTGGAGAGGAGCCAATCACCCAAGTAAGGGAAGACCTGGAAGCCCTGCAGGTGCAGGAGAGCTGCTACCACTGCCATCACTTTGGTGCAAACCCTGGGGCTTGTGGTGAGACCAAAGAGTAGTACTCTGAATTGGTAGTGATTGTCCCCAGCCGGAAGTGGAGAAACCTCAGAGCGCGTCTCTCCATTTTGATGTGATAGTAAGCATCTTGAAGGTCTCCTGAGCACATCCAGTCATCTTCCTTCAAAAAGGGCAGTGTGACCATCTGGAATTTCGTCTTGGCAGCTGACAGATTCAGGGTAAAGAGATCCAGAATTGGCCTCAAGTCCCCCATTTTCTTTGGCACCAAAAAGAACCTGGAATAGATGCCTAATCTGGACTGGTATGGGGCGTCAGGCTGGATGACTCATTTTTCTAGCAGCTTGGAAATTTCCTGTGCTGCTGCCTCCCTTTGCACAAGTGGAACATTCAGGAGGAACCTCACTGGGCTTGGCCTTTGAAAGAAGGGGATTGAATATTCTCTGGATATGATTTGCAACACCCACTGATCATCTGTAATCAACTCCCTTGCTTATTAGTGTAACGAGAGTTGACTCCTGACTGCCTCCAGAGATAAGCAGCCGGGCAACCCTTCAGGTTGCTGTGCAGGCCTGTCCAGGAATGGATCCCAATAACCTTGATTCCTTGGGCCCCCACTGCCGTGAGGGAGACATCTGTCGAAGCCCCCTCTGCCTCTGGGGGAAGGAGAGTCCTGAGTGCCCTGGGAATAACCTGAGACTTCTGGAACCACATCTTCTTTGGCCTCTGCTGATTCCTGGGGAAGGATTGTTGAGGGGTTCAGAAGCTGATTCTGATGGCAGACACAGTCTTCCCATCCTTCTCACTCTGGACCAGTGTCACATACCGTCTTTCCAAAGAGTGTGGAACCATCATATGGGGCATTGATGAAAGACACCTTGAAGGGCTCCGAGAAGGTACAAAGCCGGTGCCAGGCATGATGCCTGATGGCATCGCCTGCTCGGCAGCTCTAGCGGCTCCCTCTGTAGCATGAGACAGATGCCACATAGAAGTATTGGAAATGGAGGTGAGGGAGGCTATTCTGGAGGAGAAAACCTTCTTATCCTCCGCCATGGACCCTGAGGTAGACTCGGCGACCTCCTTCGCTAGGTCTCGCCAAAGCCTAATAATGTGTTCCATATAGCTCAGGGCATGCACAGTGAATGAGGCTGAGGCGTAAGCCCACTTCCCAAAACCGTCCAACGTCCTTAACTCTTGGTCCGGTGGATGAACCGTGGAGATCTCCTGTATGAGCTCCTTCTTGGTAGTCACCACCGCCACCACCACAGCATTGACAGGGGTCCCTTTGACCAATGCGGCTTGTCTGTGGTGGTAATGTGGACCTTATCGGGGTGCTTGGGAATAGGCTCCACCATGTCAGGCTCCTTCCACGTCCAAGATGTCACAAGATTCACCAAAGGGTCTGCGGGGGGACACCCAGGAAGTAGAGGGTCCTCACCAAATGCCTCCAGGAACACCAACTCGTCAGGGTTAGTTTCTTGGACGGACCACCCCCTGCGCTGTCACCGGATCTCCATGGTCTCCAAATGAGACATCCTCCAGAAGTGATCGGGGGGAACCCTCCCGTTCCTCCAAGTCAGTGTCTTCTGTGACTCTGGCAGGGAGGCTGTGCCTCCTTTTACACGTACGTTTTCAATGAACCTCCTCAGGGGGGTTTTCTGGGAAGGACTGGAAAACCTCTAGCTGCTCTGATGTGGAAGTTTCCTGGGGCAAAGAGGCAGTAGGCTGTCCCTTAGCTAGCAGGACAGCAGAATCCAGACCAGAAACAGAGGAAGCCAGGATGAATTCCGAAGACGAGAGCATCAAGGGTCTCGATGGAATCGAAAGAACCCGCCCCATCACGTCAAAGGCAAATGGAGAGTGAACCACCTGAGTAGGGGCTACATATGGGTCCATAATTTTTAGGATCAACAGGGGAGCTGGAGCCAAACCTCCAGGCACTGAGACTCCCATTGGAAGGCTCTGCTCCAAAAACTTTTCTCAGCCAAAACCATCCCCTTGCATCCAGTGCCAAAGCTATGGCTGCGAGCTTGTCGAATCTAACCTGCTCAAGATAATGGCCGGCACAGAGATACCAGGTACCATTGGCACTGACCCCTAGACATCGAGGGTCCTCGAATCAGAGGACTCCAAAACCTGGGGTTGGATCAGAGAAGGAGTAATCGGTATGAAGGCGGACTTCATGAAGGTGGCAGTTAAGACTCCCAATCTGTACCTGGTGTGGATGAATCTCCACATCATCCTTCCACCTCAGCTTCAGAAAGACTGCAGTTGGATCTGCAGGACGAAGCCACAGACACCAGCCTAGAGGGGCGGTGAGGTGACGCTGATGTCGGGGAACGGCTCTGAAGCACCTCCGACTCCGGGGAGAAATGAGGGGAACAAAGCTGGGGAGGCTCAAACCTCAGAGCTGAGTGGAGCTTGGCAGGTAGTCCTTCCAAGGACGAGCGGTTGGGGGACCGCTTCCTAGGCATGTCCTTATGCCTGTGTTATCCCCCATCCCCAGTCCTCTTGGCAGGAGGTTTAAGTCCCAGAGCCCGGGGTAGTGACAGAAGTCATAGCCGGGGTAGTAATAGAAGAGGAGGCCTGGGCCCCCGTGGTAGGTGTGGGGAAAAGGCCTTTTACAATAAGTTTATTCCTCCTGTCGATCAATGTGCAGGGATAGAACCCCACACAGATCGAGCAGGAGGAATCAAGGTGGGCAACCCCATGACACTCAATGCACACAGTGTGGCCACCAGCTGGAAAAAACTTGTAACCACACTCCATACATTTACGAAACCCAGGTTTGAGAGTCTCTGACATGGTCACAAGACAGAGGTAGGCCCAAACCAAAGCAAAGAAAACACTTGTGCACGCACACTCCCAGAGATAGGACAAAAAGAAAAGTTTTTTTTTTTTTGAACCAATGTGAGCGCGGAGGGTAGGTGATGGAATGCTGGAAAAGAGAACTGCTAGACAGATGGAAAAAATACTGTGGAAAAATAGACATTTACCCAAAAAGGCTCACAGCCAACAGATAAAATGCTTATATGTGTGGCAAATGAGATCTGGGGGAGGAAAGGAGACGGGCATTATGGGTAGGGGAGGAACTCTGAGCTCGGCTCAAATGCTGGAAAAATAGGATCTGTGCCAGATCCATGTCCCACAGGTTGAAGACAAAATGAAGACAACTTCAGATCTAAACCTACACCTAAACATTTTAGGAGTAAAGGTATACAGACAGACTAGGACTGAACATTGTGCTCCTCCCCAATCAAAATAAACAGGCCAAATGGTGATTTTTATGGGAAATCTGGTGACCGCATGAGCACTTTCCCTTTTCTCTTAAAACAAATCCACTGAAGAACAATTTTCTCTTAAATAATGGAAGTCCCAGAAGGGATGCTTATCTGCCCAAATTAAAAAAAAATAGTTGACCACTGAATCCGAGCTGTAGAAGAGAGTAAGACTTGCTGACTGCTTCAGTGACAAAGTAGTTTTGATCTTTCATGTCTGTGTTCACCTGATTTCATGCTGGCTAACCCTCATGCTCTAATAATCATGATGGTATGTGGAAGGTGCCCTAGCTGGCTGGAAGTCTGATCCTTGTCAGAATACATACCATATAGCTTAGGCTACTCAACAGAGATTTAATGAAGAATATCTTGATTTTCCTTACAAATTAATTTAGGCCACTGAGATCTATAGCAGGCCCAAGATCCTTTGTCTTTCTGGGAGCATATGAGAATCTGGAATAAGACCTAAAGCCTTACTGATCTGGGTGGAACTCCTGGATGTTTTTCCTATGAGTCTGTGTACCTGTGTCTTAGCTGCCTCCTTTTGATTGGGTGGCACATCTGATGTGTGTGTGTGGGGGGGATCCAAAAAGGGTACTTGTATCCATGACCTGTCTTATGTGATGAACAGCCACACATGTAAATGCAGGTACAGATTACTTTACTTCTGTCTCCAAAGTGGACCAGCCGGTCAAGTCTTCAGGGGTGCTGATGATGCTACACAGATGAAGGTCCATATCACCCGAACTCTGCTTGTGGAGAGACATCCATTGGAGAAGCCTTCCATGTCCATGGGAGCCCCTGCCAGAAAGTGACTGCTGTTGGGATCTACAGTAATAGTTTTTGGTTCACTAAAGAGGACATTTGTGGGGCAATAAACTTGACCAAGAATTGACAGAGCTTTACCTTGTTTGATTTGTACAACCTCTCAATCTAGAGTCTGAAAAAATACGACGCATCAAAACAGGAAATTGCAAAGAATGCTTTAAAGAGTTCCACAAAAAACAAACAGCCTCATTCATCATAGTGATGTGCATCTTAGTTGCTCTATGTGACCCATCAGCTGCATTAGGAAAGAACCTCATTGCTAGTAATGTAATATTCTGCATTGTTACAACCTGTGACTATCTGGCAATGATTACCTTTATGAGACAACTTTTTCAATAAGTCAAGGGTATTTTCTGCAAGCTCTCACTTAAAACAACTTACATGCATTAGGTAGTCAAGAGCCCTGACAGTGAATATACCCAGTGTAAAATATTACCTTCACATGTTGTCCACTGCTCTAGACTCCATCTGGAGAATGCACCTCTGGGCTCTCCTCTCAGTGTACCACAGAGACCACAAATGGGTCTGTGCTCCAATGAAGTATTTCCCTGGGAAGCAAGAGGTCAATGGCTTCTAATGTACAGACTCAAAGATAGAGTTTTGCAAAGCCCACTCTACAATAAGGTCCAGCATGCCATCTGCTTGCAAAGCCCATTCTACAATAAGGTCCAGCATGCCATCTGCTAGAGGGCAGCCTAAGATGTAGATGCAGTAGTCAGGATAGGCATGCATCTCAGAGAAACCCCTCTCTCTGGAATTGGCTTCCCATCTATGTGAAGCAGAGCCCTTCCCTAACCATACTAAAACTCAACCTAGATCAATGGATGGAAAACTGATAATTCACTCCTGGTATGACACCTGCGTCTCTGATGAACAGAGGTAGCTGTTAAATCACACCCCAATATAAACCTCTTAAAATACCCTCTAAGGCACATTAACTTGTGCGATACATTTGGGTTGCAAGGCTAGGCTTATAAAGGCCCAGTGGTCGTTAGCCTAGTATACATCTAAGACCCTATATCAAGGCCTCTTGTAAGACTTCATTGGGGGAGGTGTTCTACAGGCTGAAAGGTCTCTCGTAAAATTTCATCAGAGATGAAGCTATGGGCCAAGATTCCCTCTACCTGGTCAATTCTAAAATCACCACAAATCTGACGTCCTCTGTAAGGGACCATAGGAGGCCCTTTTTTTACCGAGATCTATATATGGGGTGGAGGACTAATGGAATTCCAGGTGCCTCTTCTTGAAACCAATTCTTGCTGGGACCACTCTGTGTAGATTCATCTGCAAGCTCCAATAAAGAACTTCTCTTAATGAACAGTACCTATGGTGGCATTTCAGAACCAGCTCTGATACATTCACAGATGACTGGCCCAAGGGTACATGAAGAGGGGCATCATGGTATGGAGTCAAGGTAGCATGTGCATCTCCAGTAACAAAGTAGGAGGTCACCCTGTCATGCAGTCCAAGATATCAAAAGCTGAAGCTGTCTGTGCAGGCAATACCAATATCAATTTTTGAGGAGCTCACACCCAGTCTCAGGCTGCAGCACATACAATGCTTGGCACTGAAAATAAGACCAGTATGATTTCTGCACTGATGGATTAAATGGACACTGACACCAAGAATGGCTCTGAGGGAAAGTGCTTAAATGAAGCCACTTCTCATGATGGTCAGGACCAGTGATGGTATTACAGAACCAGCTCCGCTTTGACAGCTGTACAACTGAAAAAAAATGTCAAGCAATTCAGCAGCTACTTTTATAATGGACTTGGAAACAAAACCCCCAACATAACTTAATTGCCCTTAATGTAAATGGATAAATCAAACTTTCTTTGCCAACATTAGATCATACAACTTCCAAGAACACATTTCATTTATGCCTTGAAATACCACTATTCCTCATCAACTTTTCTACATAATTTTATTCCCAGTACATCTGTATTTTTCACTGTGAAATTAACTTTTCCTTCCCTCACCTTCTCCTCACATTTGTCTGGAAGCTGGATTAGAGGTGTATGGCTATGAACTGTTCATAGGAAGTTACTAGGATATTGGCCTCGAGGCCCTTATAAGCCTAGCCATGAGTTTAGCCCATGTTTAGACAAATCAGCACCTGATGCCCCTGTACAGCAGGGACATGGGTGGAATCTCAGTGATGTATTTTCTGTTTCCCATCCAGT
This sequence comes from Protopterus annectens, assembly GCF_019279795.1. Classification (NCBI taxonomy): domain Eukaryota; kingdom Metazoa; phylum Chordata; order Ceratodontiformes; family Protopteridae; genus Protopterus; species Protopterus annectens. Next base: position 571,315,169 of record NC_056739.1, on the reverse strand, counting down.
TATCTAGGTTGTGCATAAAAGGAGGTAAAACAGTACTCCGCATGACGTGGAGAGGGAGTCTATTCCACAGATGGGGGAGTCTCTGAGACACAAATCTGTCCTGCCAACAAGTGCTGTTGATGTCCTAGACCAGGTTAAGGCCGCGTGTGCGGTTTACTAGAGTACAGCCTCACTTGTGGATATGCAGCAGTCTCATCAAGGTGGGGTCCTAGATCACCTTATATGCCAGACAGAGGTCACCTCTGAGTTGCCTGTATGAAACTGAGTAGAGGGATAGGGCTTTTAGTCTATCTGTGTATGGTAGATTTTTGAGGCCCTGGATTCTCCTGGTGAGGAACCTCTGTTGTCTCTCCAGCTGCTGCATGTGCTTTGCTAGGTACATGCCAAATGGGGCGTTGTACTCAATAATGGACATTAAAAGGGAAGAATACAGGGATGTTATGAACTCCTTGTCCCTGGATGAGATACCCTTATTTATAACGTGGGCCATTTAGAAAGCTTTCCATACAACGGAAGCAACATGGTGGTCAAACATCAGGTTGCTATCAACCTGGGTGCCCAAATCCCTCACTACTGATTGCATGATTAGGACATTGTTAATAATGTGATAATTTGTGGGGACGTCACTCTCCCCAAAGGGGAAGATGATGCATTTTTTGGTATTCAGCTCGAGGCCATATTTTTTGTACCAGTCATTTGTTTGGGTGAGGCCCTTTTGGAGGATGTCCACATCACCAGGGGAATTGATGACAGCACCCAGCTTGCAACTCAGTCAGCTATATCCCACTGATTTTGGCCTGCACCTCAGAAAAGTTTAGCCCAAATAACAGAGGCACCAAGACCGAACCCTGGGGTACGCCGCTCGTTATGAGTCTACTGCTGGAGGTGGCTTCCCCTATTTTGACCAGGTGGATTCTATCAGTGAGCTAGTTAGCTACCCCTCTGGTAACATATGGATTTATGCCTAGTTGAGAGAGTTCATCTATTATGCCTGAGTGGGGAATAGTGTCGAAGGCTTTGGCCAGGTCAAGGTAGGCGGTGTGCACCATCTTCCCCTTGTCCACGGCTTTGGTGACTGTCTCAAAGTCGTCGACCAAATTTAACAGACATGACCTTCCCTTGACGAAACCAAACTGTGTGGGATTAAGTGTTTGGAGGTTGCCAATGTCCTTGTTAATGAGGTACACGATAATCCATTCTATGGCCTTGCAGATCAGGCTAGTTAGCCTGATGGGTCTCCAATTTTCCAGATCAGTGGATACTCCACCTTTGTGCAAAGTGATGACAGTGGCTGTCCTCCACTCAGCTGGGACGATGACGGTACTCAAGCTTTGGATGCACAGGGCACCTAATGGTGCTGCAAGTTTTTGTCTGAGTTCATGTTAAATGTAGTCTGGGATGTTATTGGGTCCCATGGAGGCTGTAGTTTTTGCCTTTGAGAGAGCAGTGATGACCTGCTACTCGATATAAGGGGAAGGGGGCAGGTACTGGGGATGTCCTGATTTACTGATGGGGGACAGAGGGGAGTTAATCTGTCAGCCAGCAAGTTTGCTATATCTACCGCATTTGTACACGTGGTGTGTCCTTGACCACCAGTTCTGAGCAGATCTGGATGCTTCCTTTGAGATTGCAGACATATGTGAAAGACTTAGAATTGTCTTTAGTAGATGTGGCCAATTTGGACTTGAAGTTTGCTTTGGAGGATTTCACTAGTGCTCTTATTTGCTTGTTCAGGCTAAGGAGAGATTGTTTCCGATTGGGCACCTGCTCCTTCTTGGTCCTGGACAGCAATTGTTTCCTTTTGTTATAGAGTTTATTTATTGCAGATGTCCACCAGACAGGTTTACTCTTCCTTGTGGAGGAGGATTTATTCCTGTCGGGTATTCCTGATTCCATGCATCTATATAAAAACTGCTTCTCTCGGCCTCCATTTGCCTAACTGCGTGACTCTAAGGAAGTCACTTAACCAGATAATGCTCCCGGGCTCACTCTCAAAAGGGTTGATGGAGAACTATGCTCTAGCCTTAACAAAAATTCCTTGATTAACATTAGTCCTACCCCTTTTAACTACACTTATCCATGCATTATTTTTTACCATAACTACAAAGTCATCTGTGTGGCTCATCATTAATAAATGCAAGCATAATTTTTAAGAATAAGTTTAACTTACCATTAAATACTTTCTCCCCATTACAACATTCATGACAAAACAAAATATCATGACTATTAGACATCACCGTAGGAGAGGAAACGAAAACAGAAAAGGGGATTATAAACACCCATTAACTTATTCACTCCAATGGAGCTCAGGGATTTTGCACCATAACTTCCAATGGGCAGAGCCCAAGCCTTTTGACAGAATCAAATTATGTCCTCACATTTCAAACAAACATTCACATCTATGGTACCATAGGGGTTATGAAAGAAGTATAAATAACAAACTGCCGTGCCTCATAGATGCAGTTTAGAATGGGTGCATATTTTGGTTGAAAGAGACATGCTTAAAAAACAAAAACTTAGAGAGGAAATTAAGGGAATATGTAAGGATATCACCAATAAAGTATCCCATGATGAGCTACAACAATTTCTTGTTAAAACAAATGAATTACTGGGGTTTGAGATAGAACTTATTGATAGAAAAAAGACTAAATTGTTCCATGACGTACGTGATTAAGAAAACAAGCGGGCCTTTTTAGTAGCAACCAATCCCAAGGCAAAATGACAACAGGTCTAATTTGAACAGAGGAAGCAGAATTCGAATAAGGGAGGTCGTATTTTTACATCAGGTGAAAGCGGTACTTAGGTGAGACAGATGGTGAAGACTTTCCAGGTCTACCTAAAGCGAGTAACAGTAATTATTTGAATACTTTGAGAGGCCCAGGCGGGTCGAAAACGCAGTTGGAATGGACAGGGATATTATAAAGAACATAATACGTACCAACGGACATTTAAGCACGGTAAATGGGACTGAACTGTGTAATGCTCGTTCTACGAACTGTAATTATGTGGTTAACCTAGCAGGATATGAAACTATCGGACTGTGATTTGACTCTTCTTGAGAGGGGTATAAAGTTTGTACCTACTGTCCTGCCTAGATTGTATGAGTTAAAAGGGGATGTGTTTTGTTTTACTCGCAAGTTACATTTGTTAGATTATTTCAGAATAAACACTAACGAAGTTGTATATGAAATGGATTTGCACGATGATTCTATTAGTACTGATGATAGTTTTTATTCATGTTGTTCCAATGAAATGGTAAAGGCTTATTGTAAATTAAATACTGAGGGCATTCAAGTAAAAAGTAATTTTATGCCCCACAGAAAAATGAAGGCATTAGACATTTCAATACATTACTTGTATATAACATGGAAAAGGAATTTTTTGAATTTATAAAATATAAAAAGAATGTTAAATATAATATAAACAAGAAGGAATGGGAATGCCTGAATAAATTAAGTCAAGAGGCTGAATAAGAAGTTATGTTCTTACCATAACGTTCCATGTGAATTGTTCATCTCGCCTTTGTTCTTACACACGGGGGTTCAGAGCCGATCCTCGGCTCAGAGTCAGCCGCATCACTAGCTCCGCATCTTCGAGAAAGCTCGAGGCACAGTAATATCCCATGATCCTCAGGTGCTAACCCTCAGATCTAGTTTGCTATACCAGAAGAATCCCTTTAGAACAGTGTCTTGAACACTTATAAACAGATACTACACACTGTCTGGAACCCTGCCCTCAAATAGAGGAGAAAAGATGCCATTACTAATGTACAATAATAAGCTGAATGCTAACAATATCTAGAAAAGACTGAAAAGGAATTCAGTTGAACCCGTTCTCCCAGACCACAGGACAGGGGATGGAGGAGGGGAATGTAAGAACAAAGGCGAGATGAACAATTCACATGGAACGTTATGGTAAGAACATAACTTCTTAATGTGAAATTGTTCAATCTCGCCGTTTGTTCTTACACACGGGTAGCGTCCCTAGCTCCTTTTTCCTGGGTGGCTCAAGGGAGAACATTCCTGAGTACAGTGGAACCAAACGTCGCTCTTTCCCTGGAGCTTTTGTCTAGTTTATAGTGGGCAATAAAAGTATGTGGTTTTGCCCAAGTTGCCGCTGCACAAATGGTATCTAAAGGCAAATGAGAGGTATGGGATGAAGAGGTAGCGATCGCCCTTGTAGAATGAGCTCTGGGTTTGAAAGGGAGTTGCTGTTTCGATTCGGCATATACAAAATATAGGCAACCTGAGAGCCATTTGGATAAGGTAACCTTTGTTACTGCCTGTCCTTTTCCTTTGGTCAGCATATGAGACAAATAGTTGGTCTGACTTTCTGTACTCTTTTGTCCTATGCAAGTAAAATCTCAGTTGACTGTGAACGTCCAATTTGTGCAATGTGTATTCTAACTTATTGGAATGGTTTTTAAAGAAGGTAGGTAGTTCGATAGACTGATTGATGTTTTGAATCAAACAAACCTTTGGAAGGAAGGACAGATTGGTGCGCAAGGTTACTCTATCTGGATGAAAAATCATGTACGGGGGTCGGATAGATAGAGCCTGCAACTCTGAAACTCTCCTGACGGAAGTGATGACAACCAAAAAAAGTGTTTTCCACGAAAGAAATTTTAACGGAGTTGTGGCTGCTGGTTCTAATGGGGGCAACATGAGTTGTGACAGCATGAGATTAAGATTCCAAGGGGCTACTGGATTACAAAAAGGGGGACGGAGGTAAAAGGTACCTTTCATGAAGGCTTTACAAAGCCTGTGGGACATGAGAACCATCTTCGCGGCCAATATGAAAATTGGATATAGCCGCCAGTTGAACCCTTATCGTGGACGTTGATGCTCCTTCTTGAAAAAGTGTGGTAAGAAAATCTAGTATCTTGTGTACTGGAGCCCCGAATGGATCTATACCTTGTTTGGAGGCCCAGTGCACAAAACAATTTCATTTGCTGTTGTACAATTTCCTTGTAGGTGGTTTGTGAGAAGATATAATAATTTGTTGTACTGCAGGGGATAGTAACTCCGACCTGGCTAAGATGGGAAGCGGAGCAGCCAAGCTGTCAGTTTGAGGGACTTGAGGAAGGTGTGAGGAACTCCTGACGAATGTGTCAACAGGTCTGGCTCCGGGTCCAGCATCCATGGTTCCTCCACTTGATGAGATTGAAGGAAGGGAAACCAGATTTGTCGAGGCCAGAATGGGGCTATCAGTATTATGGTCCTGTCCAGACATTTGGCTTTCTGCAAGAACCTGGGAATTAGTGGAACAGGAGGAAAAGCGGAAAGGAGAACCGGGGGCCAATCGTGTACCAGTGCGTCCCTGGGGACACCCCCCCGGAGGGGGTAACAGGGCAAAGTAGCTTCTGCATTTGGCATTCAATGGGGATGCAAACAGGTCGCAGCAAGGCTGGCCCCATCTGCAGAAGATCTCTTCCGCCACTCGAGGTTTGAGGGACCACTCGTGAGGGAACAGGATGGCTCTGCTCAACCTGTCCGCGATTACGTTGGAAGTCCCCGGGATGTGCGTTGCTATCAGAAAGCGTCCAGTGGACTTTGCCCATTGCCAAATTCTGAGGGCCTCTCTGCATAACGGGCAAGATCTGGTTCCCCCTTGCTTGTTTATGTACCAGACCACTGACATGCTGTCTGTCTGAACTGTCACTGTTCCCCGAGGTAAGGACTTGTGAAAGTGTTGCAACGCTAGAAACACTGCCCTCAGCTCTAGAACATTGATGTGCAGATTGTACTCCAAGTTGGACCATTGACCCTGGATTGTTTGTCCCTGAACCCCCCCCCCCAACCTATCAGGGAAGCATCCGTGGTTAGAGTTGCTACTGGACTGGGTAACACAAATGGTCGTCCTAGTGTTAGATCTTGACTGTGTATCCATCACAAGAGATCCTTCTTGCAAAAATTCGTGATCAAGATTTCATGAGACAGTGGAAGTTGTCGATACGACCACTGGGCGAATAGCACCCATTGAAGAATCCTCATATGCATCCTGCCTAAGGGAACTACAATAAGGGAGGCTGCCATCAAGCCTAGTACTCTTAATATTTGTCGTACAGGGACTCTCTTGCTCTGGAGAAGGACCAAAATTTGATGTCTGAGGTCTGACACTCTTGGTGGGGGGAGAGTAACTTGAGCCAGGGAGGTGTCTAGCTGTGCTCCTTATAAATAAGATACGCTGTGACGGCGATAAGACAGACTTTCCAAAATTCACCGTTATGCCTAGCGAAGAGCAGAGACTGATGGTGTAATCCCTGGCTTGTAGAAGACGATACTCGGTGGTGGTGGATAGGAGCCAGTCATCTAGATAAGGAAACACCCGGAATCCCCTTCATCTCAAGTGAGACGCTATTACTGCCATGCATTTGGTGAACACCCTGGGGGCTGAGGTGAGACCAAAGGGCAGAGCACGAAACTGGAAATGACTGGCTCCCAGCCGGAAGCGCAGATAGAGTCTTTGAGATCTATAGAGCACATCCAGTCGCCCTTCTGCAGAAAGGGAAGGATTGACTGTAGCATGACCATCTGGAACTTTTCCTTTTTCATGAAGGTATTTAATTTGCTGAGGTCCAAAATTGGCCTCCAGTCCCCTGTTTTCTTTGGAACTAAAAAGAACCTTGAGTTAAGTTCTGGATCCTATTTGGTCCGCCAGGACTGGTTGGATGACTGTTTTCGAGCAACCTTCCTATCTCTACGGTTGCCTGGTCTCGCAGACTGGGTGGAACGTCTGGGAGCTTTTTGGAGTTGGGTGGCATTTTGATGAAGGGAATGTTGTAGCCTCTGGTAACTATGCTTTTTACCCAGGAATCTGATGTAAGATTTAGCCAGGCCTCTGGGTATAAAGCCAAGCGACCCCCGACTGCCTCCAGAGTAGGACAGTCGGGCCTGCACTCAGGAGTGCTGGAAGGAATTCCCAGAGAAAGTCTCTCTGTCACCCTGATTTTGCGGACCCCCTCTGCCGGCTGGGCGGCGTCTTCCGTTTCTTCCCCCTCCTCTGCCTCTGGAGGGGGCGTCACTTTGGGTGTGCTGAAAAGATCCCCAAGTCTTTCGGAACCACATTTTTCCTCCTCGTTGCCCTTTAGGGTAGGGTCTAGATGGGATGGAAAAACGGACCCCTACGGCAGACAGGGTCTTCCCTTCTTGTTCACACCTCGTGAGAGTCTCCTTTACTTTGGGCCCAAACAAGGAGGCACCATCAAAGGGGGTGTTGGCAAAGGAAGACTTAAAGGCTTCCGCAAAGGAGCATAAGCGCAACCAGGATTGCCTCCTTAGGGCGATCACTGAAGCTGCCGCTCTACTCGACCCTTCGGCTGCGTATGAAATCAGCCTCATGGACGAGTTCACTATGGAGTTTAGGGTGTTAAGTTGCGCTGTCACTTTCTCAGCGACAGCAGCATCTGTGTTTCCCTGGAGAGCATCTCCCAGTTCCTTAATGAGATCTTTCTGTAAACGTGTGAAATGCGTAAGGTAGTTGAGCAATCGGATGGAAAAATTCACCGAACTAAATATGCGCTTCCCATATCTGTCCATCATCCTAGAATCCTTATTAGGAGGATGGACAGAGGAAGATGATTCAGCCATCTCTTTCTTAGTGGCCGCCGCCACCACCATAGTATCCACGGGAACCCCTTTTGTAAGATAAGATTTGTCCTGGGGGGCCGTCATGTATTTATTTGGCTTATGAGGGACTGGTTCCACTGTATCGGGCGTTTCCCAAGCCTATTAGATCCATGAGATTGTCAAATGGCGGAGTCACCCAGGAGGTAGAAGGTTGAGTCCCAAATGCCTTCAGCAAGACCGATTCATCCATAGAAGGGGTAAGGGTTTGCCAGTCTCCCCTTTGTTTCAGGATTTCCAAAATGTCTGCAAACGAGACATCCTCAGAGGGGGACCGTGGGGACCCTTCTGTTTCATCTAAAATCAGTGTCAGATGTGAGAGATTCCTGGGGGGAAATCGATGTGCCTCCTCTTGCACAATCGTTTCCTCGGAACATCCTCAGCGGGAGCTTCTGGGGATGCATCTGAGGAACCAGAGTCGCCCTGTGGGGACTTCTGAGGCATTGGGTCTCGACGCTTGGTAGGGGCCGAAGGCACACAAGCAGAACGCGGACCTTTTGGGGAAGGAGAAGAAGATACTGATGAAGTATGTGTCTGATCAGACAAGACCTTCCTCATTATGTCAAAGGCACCAGTGCCCCGACCCGAAGATCCGACCCGATCCGAAGAAGGTGGTCGTTTCTCCGGAATCGGAACCACGGGCTCAGACACCAAGGATGGATCCGAACTGATCTGAGCCGAGGCACAGAGGGGAAGAGTCAAAACCGATATCTCGGTTCGAATGTCCCCCCGGAACCTAGGAAATATCTTCGGCTCAGAGACTCTCCGGCTGGTTCCGAAGGAGTCGAGGTCAACGGAGCAGATAGCGCTACTGGAGGCTTCGGCACCGAGAGTTCTACAATCATCGGTTCTTCGATTCCTAGCTCCGATGACTCGAAGGGTCTCGGAGGAGGAAGTGTTGAGGGAACAGGAATAGTCTCGAGTTTAGAAACCAGCTGGGACGAAACCTCGATTAGTTTGGACAGAGCCGAGTTCTCCATAAGCTTCTGTACCACTCGGTCCACATCGGAGTTGGAAAGGGGCCTCGAAGAATGGGTCGAAGGGATCAAATCTGTCACCGAGCGAAGGATAGAAGACGGTGGTACCTCTGACACCGGCTCCAAGACCTGAGCCTCGGTCAGAGATAAACACTCGACACCTGGCACCGAGGTCGTAGGAGCCGACGTCCGAATCTGAAAAGAGGTGCTCAGAGCCGATGACTTGGGCTCCGACACTCTTGAAGACTTCGACCCCTTCGAAGACTTGGATACCTGTTCAGCCTTGTCCAGGGCCTCTTGAAAATCGGGTTTAAGCAACCCTCTGTCAACCAACTTCCTGAGTCTTTCCAGCATGACCCTCCCACTAAAGGAATGACAAATGGAACAGTCTTCCTGCAAGTGGAGAGGGCCAAGACAGTAGACGTAGGATGAGTGGTTGTCAGTAATGGACATCTTCTGTCTGCACTGACACCTTTTAAAGCCAGATTTGGCTTTCTCTGACATTTTGAAAAAGTCCAAAAAACACAGCACACTTAAGAAACACACTATATAACTCTAAGTGTAACAATTTTAAAAGTCTGGAATAATTATAATAATCAACAGTTTAATTCTGATCTAATATATATATAAAAATCCAAAACACACAGCACACTATAATATACATATATATATATATATATATATATATATATATATATATATATTGAAGAAAAAGAGAGAGTTAAGGCAAAAATTATTTAAAGTACTGTCAATCCTGACAGAAAAAACCTGTAGGCCTTAACTAGAAAAAAATTAAACTAACTAATCTAGTCTAAATACAGTCACAAATAACACCCCTATACTATATTATTTATTTAAACACTAAGAAATAACTATAAGTCTATAAAAAAGAAATATATATTAAGAATATAGAAAAAATATACTGGCCCGAGCCTCTCATATGCGATCTGCTGCTAGCGGCAAACTAGATCTAAGGGTTAGCGCACCTGAGGATCATGGGATATTACTGTGCCTCGAGCTTTCTCGAAGATGCGGAGCTAGTGATGTGGCCGACTCGGAGACGAGGATCGGCTCTGAACCCCCGTGTGTAAGAACAAACGGCGAGATTGAACAATTTCACATCTAATATTTAAACCAGGCGGTAAATTAGTTATTTTAAATTATATGCAGTATCTAAAGATGTGTTATACACATTTAGATAATGAAAATGTATATAAAAAAATTAATATAATAGAATATGAGAGAGCACAAAAAGAATATAATGACTTAATAGATAAAGGGCATAGATTACATTATTTTTCACAAAAGGATGTACAGGAAAAGTTTGTTATTCAGAATTTTAGAATGCCATGTTTTTATTGCTTGCCAAAGATTCATAAAAGTATGATAGATCCACCTGGACGTCCTATAGTTTCTGCAAGTGGCAGCTTTATGCATAATTTAGCATATTTTCTCCATGAAGTTTTGTTACCTACGGTAAAAAAAATGCCATCTTATATAAAGGACGTATTTGAATTGTTGGATAAAATTGGCAATATAAAATGGGAAAAAGATATGTATTTTCTTGTGATAGATGTGGTTAGTCTTTATACCATTATTAGGCATTTTGATGGAATACAGGCTATTAAATATTTTTTAGGTGAAAAATCCATTAACAGAATATATAATTGATTTAATTATAGTTTGCTTAAAGAATAATATATTTGAATTTAATGGAAATCTGTATAGGCAGATTCAAGGAACAGCTATGGGGGCACCTTTTGCCCTAGTTATGCTAATATATTTATGGGCCATTTTGAGAATGCATATATATATTCTAATCAGTTTTTCATTAAACATGTTTATAAATATTTTTGTTACATTGAAGATTTGACTTTTATTTGTAAGGGAGGACAAGAATATATTAATGAATTTATAGATGTAATACAACATAATAATGTAGGTGTAAAATGTGATGGTTTACAATGGGGGACAGAGGTACATTATTTGGATGTAGTTTTAAAGGGACACGTTGGTAGTTGTATTAATACTAGCATACATAGAAAATGTCAAGATGCAAATTTTATTTTACATGGTAAATGGTCATAGTTACCATTCCCCTTATATTATAAAATCTATACCTTATACTGAATTTGTTAGAATTAAAAGATTATGTAATGATTCAGTTACTAGACAAATGGAATTATATGAAAGTTATAATAAATTTTATTTGAGAGGTTATTCTGAGGTAGATTTGAGACATAGCTTAAATAAAGCATTAAATAACAGTAGAACTGGATATTATAAGGGTAAAAGTAAAAACAAGGATAGGGAATGTATGTATTTTACTTCCACTTATTCTGTTTTGTCTGATAAAGTTGTGCAACAAGTTAAATATAGTTGGAGAATAGTCAAAAGGGAGGTTGATTTCTTGGAAGGTAAAAAATTATGTTTCTCCTTTAGAAGAGGAAGAAGCATAAAGGATAGTTCACAACAAATTTAAGATGTCAAATACAACTCTTACAAAATTAATTGACGAACAAGGCACATTTGCCTGTGGAAAATGTAGTATATGTAAATATATTAGCAGAGAATTTACTAATATTAATGGTATTCATTTTCAGACTAAAGGTATTTTTAATTGTAGGAGGTAGAAGGTTATATATGGACTAAAGTGTCCATGTAGTAAATTTTATGTAGGAGAAACTAAAAGACCGTTTTCTTGTAGAGTAAAGGAACATGTTAGGGGATATTAAAAATAATAAGCAGACTAGTCCCATAGCAATAAATTTTAATGAGCATCATAATGGGAATCCTGAGGGGCTACAAGTGACAGTGTTAGATAATATTAAAAGTAATATATTTATGAGTGAACAACAAATAAAATATATATTAAGAAAAAAGGAGGCTTTTATTATTTTAAAATTTAATACAATGAGCCCTATAGGACTGAATCAAGAATGTGTATGGAAAAGTTTTGTTCAGTAAAGTATTTTAGGCTTTTATTGTGAAATGTATTTAATTTATTTAATTGATTAATTAGATAAATGTGGGTAATATACAAGTAAGTCATTTTGATTAATTATGGTTTACTCTGTTAAATGCAAGTGTTGCCGAGGCACTAGACAGAATATTTTGGTGTGCACTAGTTTTTTCTTTTTTAATAAATTCGACTATAATACTTTGGAATTGGCCTTCCATTCGTGGTACTATTGTGGACTTATTTTATTCAGCTGTTGTTTATCTATAAATAGCAAACTCTTCAGCACAAACTATTTTTATAGTGATAGCATTCTTTAAGTTCTAGGTCTTAAACCAAATTGTATAAGTCACAGGAAACCACAGTAACTGTTACATTTGTAACATTTTGTAAACAACTTGCATATCTCAGCAACCACTCAAGTTACACACATACAGTCAGCAGCATTTTATTCATCTAGCCGAGAGCTTTCACATGAGGCTAAGGAGTTCTGTCTGTGTTACCTGGCTGTTGAGATATTCAGAAAAATGTGAAAATTATACCTATATAAATTAATATCATAAAATAAAAGTCAATATCCTTTTACCTGCACTAGACAGAGGTCAAATATTAATGCAGTTGAGTTTGCCATTGTGTAAGTTTTAAGATGAAATATTTTAAAACCTTGTACATAACATGGTTTTGGATTTATTGATGCAAATAGGAGCAAGCAATATTTGATGCCTAGAGGCATCAGTAAGAGTTAAGTGCAGATGCACCTGGAGGTGTCACTTGGATGTAATGAGTTAACTAAACTAATGACTTCACCAATGGACCTTCAAATCTTGAACAAACTCCATTACATTTTTTGGTATTCCACAATGTTGCTTGATTTTTCCATGGCTGGGTAAGACCGATGTAATCACAAGTCAGAAATGTGACATACTATTTCCACCATCCCATCCTTTACTAAAAGCAACTTTTTGTTCTTTACTTTTAGCCCATACACACCTTCCTGTACAACGTCTTTTTTGAGCCTTCCTTAAAACACTGGCAATTGTTTTATAATCTTCATTAATGTCAAGGTGGTTAACTACCACTGCTTTACCCCACCGTAGAGAAACTGCAACCTTTGTTCTGCTAGAAACCTTACATCTATTACACATAAAATACCAAATGTTACTAAACCTCTGCAGCACTATGAACCTTTTCTCCAAGTTCAAGGAAATTACAAAAAAATGCACCTTTCTGTTTGCTTGTTAGTTGCCTTACCCTAACAACGATTACAAGTTCATTTCAACTGTCATCCTCTAGGTTTTCACTTGTAATAAGGCATATCTCAATTCCACTCCATGTTCACCCATTCTTCCCTCATTTACTTCATTTCCGGAATCCTCTCAGCAGCTCTCCCCTTTTTCTGCTCATGCTCATCCCTTACTTCTACATACAGATGTCTAACTTGCAAAATTCCACTCTCTCTCCAGATTCTATTATCCCATTTTATTCCTGCACTACATATTCATATCCACAAACCACTAAAAGTCCCATTACCTGAATTTATTACATTTCAATTCACAATTTTTATGTTCCCCTTTGGTCCAAAATGGTTGCATCTCCTTTATCAAACTCACTAAGCTAATATATATCTAAACCACAATTACAACAAAGTTTAGGCTGCCTACTATATCATGATACCTCTTATTCCAATCATATTCACAGTGCAGGTACATGCTTTATTATCTTCAGCTTCTAACAGTGCATATACCCCGAACATCATTATTTTTTCTATGTTATGGGAAAAAGATGGATTTTCAATCATGCACTTCTGCAACAAAGAAAATGACTGAAATGTTAAGACAAAAGTATTTGCTTCTCAAATGAATAAGGGAACAAAGATCGGAGGCCACAAACCCATCAAAATTCTCACTGCTGGACCCTGTCTCTGCTATATACTTATCCAATCGCTATTCTGTTGCTGGTACCAGTAATGCACAACTCTTTCTGATTTGCTGTGATCATCTGCCTTTATTATGCCATTCAGCAAGCTCTGTAACCACATTACCATCTGACTCGCTCACTTCTTGCTAGGGAGGTGGTTCCTATCCTGCAGCACTTTTCTGTGGAGATCAAACATCTTCCGTGTTTGACCAGGACAGCACCATCTCTTTACCAGGCTTTCAACATTCATCTAAGCACACTATCTTTCTAACCAACATCCAACAGCACCAATAATCATTGTTTGCATCACAGTTACTTCATTTACATTCATATTTCTATCAACACATCCTAGCCCAGCTTCCTCACAGCAAGCATATGGACTTGTCAGAGCTAGATGGTAGCAGCACATTACAGTATCACTCAAACTCAGGCTATGCAAACGTATCCTACAATCCCATACGGTTTTCCTAGGACAAGCCATGTGTTCCACAGAGCTGTGGAACAGCTCCTGTGAGGAGTATGTAGATATAAGCTATATAAGTATTTTTCTAGTTGTCAAGGTAATGAATGGGGCTCCTAGATTTCATCACCTTACTTGGACTGTTTGTGCTGTGCAAATGATTCTTTGGTTCAGACTAGTTTCAAATGTAATCAGCAGAAAGTACAGATGTGTACACTTACCATAAATGTAGATGTTTGAGTGTATTCACTGTTGCAGTCATCACCCATGGGTTGTCCCTGCTGTGGTAGCCCTCGGCTGGCCCGAATACCAGAGTCAAATGTTTTTCTGCGTCAGCTGCTGTCGCCTGTAGTATGATGTCAGGTAGTCAGTGCTATAAAGCAAGGTAGCCAATGCCATTACATCAGTTTTTCTTGCCCTAACCCATCAGAAGCACAAGGAAATATGGTAATGTGGTCCTGGTGGCTGAAAGCCACTGTGAGAAGCTTATGTTCCCCCTAAGGAAAAGGGTATAAGGGGGAAGGAGGGAGGGAAACCAGGACTGCAGCAGTGAATACACTCTTAACATCTACATTTATGGTAAGTGTACACAACTGTACAATGTTCTACGTGTCTCACTGTTGCAGTTATCACCTGTGGGAGGATTCCCAAAAGTGAGGAGAGGGGTGGAAGGATTAGTTAGAGACCTAGGCATGGGTCAGCATGACCTGCAGAACTGCAGAGGCAAACCCTGCCCTAGCCTTAGAGAAAAGAGGTAGGTGGTAATGCTTTGCAACGATATGGACAGAGGTCCAGGTGGCAGCTTCCAAGATGTCCCTGGTGGGAACTCCTCTGAGGAATACTGTGGAAGTGGAGGCTGCCCTAGTGGAATGGGTACAAACAGACTTTACAGGTTTCCCACGTAGTCTGTACCAGAAATGGATACAGTGTGATATCCATTTGGAAATGATTTGCTTGGAAATGGGCTTCCCCTCTGCCCCTGGGGCAAATCTGACCAGAAGCTGGTCTGTTTTTCTGAAGGGTTTAGTACGGTCCAGGTAGTGTCTGAGCAGTCTGTGCACATCTAGTGAGTGCAGCACTTTCCCCCTTGTTTTGAGGGTTAGAAAAAAAGGCGGGTAGATGTATGGCCTGGTTGAGGGTCACATCAGATACCACCCTTGGGCATAAAGGAGGGGTTAGTCTACAGGAAGACCCTGTCTGCATGAAAAATGATGAAGGGCTCAAAGGCTATGAGTGCCTGAAGTTCTGAAACCCTTCTGGCTGAGGTGATAGCTAGTAGGAAAGCAGTCTTCCAGGAGAGGTCTCTCAATTCTGCTGAAGCAGCAGGTTCGAATGGTGGTAAGGTTAGTTTTTCTAAAACTAAATTCAGGTCTCAGGCTGGAGTGGGTGGTCTTCTGGGAGGTCTGATGTTAGAAGCCCCTCTGAGGAATTGTTTAATCAAAGGATGTGAGAAGAGAGGCTGGTCTGCATGGAAATGAGCTAAAATGGCTGAGGCATGGATTTTAATAGAAGAGAAGGAGAGGCCACTACTGAGTAACTCGGCTAGGTAGCCCAGGATAAGAGGGATGTAAGGTTGTGAGGTACTGCCCCCTCTGAACTGGCTCCAGGAGCAGAATCTTTTCCATTTCCCTGCATAAGATTTTCTGGTGCTGGGCCTTCTGGCCTCTGTGATAATGTCTAGGACCGGTTTGCTTTTAAAGTATTAGCCATGCTGATAGTTTGAGAGTCTGCAAGTCTGGGTGCAGTATTCCACCCCCCCTCCCCCACCTGGGTCAAGAGGTCTGAGATCAGGGGAAGCTGCCTGGGAGGCTGTAATGTCAGGCTGCACAGTAAGGGGTACCAATGTCTGGGCCAATCTGGAGCAATGACGGCCTTTGGTCTCTCCTCCCTTAGCTTGATCAGTACCTTGGGAAAAAGAGGCAGAGGAGGGAATGCATACACAAAGCGGGAGGTCCAGGGGAAGGTCAAAGCATCCACCCTCCACACTAGGTGGTGATACTCCCTGGTATAGAATTTTTTCGGCTGGTAGTTGGGGTGCAAAGCAAAGAGATCCACCTCCAGAGTTCCCCACTCCTGATTGACTTGCAAAAAGATTTTTCTGTGGAGCTGCCATCCGTGGGCGTCCAGTAAGTTTCTGCTTAGGTGGTCTGCCAGGGTGTTGTTGATCCTTGGTAGTTATTGGGCAATTAGGTGTAATCCCATGGAGGTGGCTGTCAGCCAGAGTTCATGGCTAGCCTGCACAGAGGGTAAGATTGGGTCCATCCCTGTTTGTTGATATACCACATTACTGTGGTGTCTGTTTTGATAAAGAGAACCCCTGTCCTGAGATGGGGTTTGAAGGCTGTCGGAGCCTTTTGTACTGTCATAATTTCCTTCTGATTGGTGTGTAAGGGAAGGTGCTGGGCATCCCAAAGACCTTGGATGCACCTGCCTGCTAGGCGAGTGCTCCAAGCAATGTCTGAGGAGTCAGTGGTGATGGTCTGCCCGGTAGGGCGGAGGATGAAGGGAAGACCCCTGTTCTTAGCACAGGCCTCTGCTCACCAGAGAAACTCGGCCCTTACACAGGGGATCAGGGGGAGAGAGAGGTCTCTAGAGACAGAGTGTTGACACCAAAGGTTTTTTAGATACCACTGAAGTTTCCTCGTGTGAAGTCTGGCCAGAGAATTGGAAGGATGCAAGATGCCATGTATCCCAAGCTTTGCAGGAACTTCCTTACAGTGAGGTGGCTTCTGAAAGCCAGCTGGGTAAAGCAGAGAGGCAGGAAGCACTGCTTTTCCCTGGATAGGAAGGCCATTTGGGATGCTGTGTCCAGCAGTGCTCCCGAGAAAATGATCTTCCTGGAGGGTGTTTGCTTTGATTTCTTCTCGTTGATGGTGACCCCTAGGGAAGTTAGGAGGGTTTTGACAAAGAGGAGGTCCTGAAGCAGCTTTTCTTTGCACTCTGCCTGAATGAGGCAGTCGTCCAGATAAGGGTAAATCTGTATATTTCTCGGTCTGCCAAAAGCTATGGCCAGGGCTAAGCATTTGGTGAATACTCTGGGTGCAGTAGACAAGCCAAAGGGTAGTGCAGAGAAAGTACAGTTGTGTACACTTACGATAAATGTAGATGTTCCAAGTGTATTCACTGTTGCAGTCATCACATTTGGGTTACCTGCCTGCAGGTAGCCCTCAGTCAGTCTGAATACCAGAGTCTTGGGATTTCTGCATCAGATGCTGTCGCTTCTTCCATGATATCAGGTCGTCAGGGGTATAAAACATGCAGCCGACGCCATTACATCAGGTTTTTCTTGCCCCAGATGTCAGGAGCCCCCACAATAGGAAGCAATTACATGGTGTGGAACACCCCCCCCCCCCCCAGTAGAAACTAAATACCAATGTTACAAGATATGGCCAAGCAAAGAAGAATAGATAGAAGTATTGAGAAGTCAGGGGGCTGGAGGGAGGGTAACTAGAACTGCAACAGTGAATACATTTGAACATCACCATTTATAGTAAGTGTACACAACTTGTACTATGTTCTACATGTTTCACTGTTGCAGTCATCACATTTGGGTTGATTCCCAAAGCGGAGGATGGGTGGAGGCAGCCAAGAAGCATTAGGGCTGGCAAGCAGACCCTGTAAGACTGCTGTGGCAAATCCAGCTCTGGATTTAGAAAAGATAGGCAAGTGGTAATGCTTGGTGAAGGTGTGTACAGAGCTCCAGGTTGCAGCTTCCAGGATGTCCCTGGTAGGCACTCCCCTAAAAAATGCTGTAGAGGCTGATGTAACCCTAGTGGGATGTGTTCTGATCCCCTGTGGGGTAGGTTTCCCATGGTGTTTGTGGCAGAAATGGATGCAGTGTGCTAGAACATTTAGAAATGGTTTGCTTTGAAATGTCCTTGCCCTCTGCCCCTGTAGCAAAGCTGACTAGCAGCTGGTCAGATTTTCTGAAAGGTTTGGTCCTGTACAGATAGAACCTAAGCTGCCAGTGCATGTCCAGGGAGTGCAGGATCCTTTCCCCTTTATTCTGAGGTTTAGGGAAAAGGTTGGCAAATGAATGGATTGGTTTAAAGCCACACTAGAAACCACCTTGGGCATAAATGATGCGTTACTCCTGAGTACAACCCCCCCCCCACATGGAAGATGATGAGTTCCACAGCCATAAGGGCCTGCAATTCAGACACTCTTCTTGCTGAAGTGATGGGTAGAAGAAAAGCTGTTTTCCAGGAGAGGAATTTTAACTCTGCTGAAAAAGCAGGTTCAAAGAGTGGAAGTGTGAGTTTTTCCAATACAAAGTTAAGGTCCCAGGCTGGAGTGAGAGCTCTCCTGGGGGGTCATAAATTTTTGGCTCCTCTCAGGAACTGTTTGACCAGAGGATGAGAGAGAAGAGGGGTGGCTCCGTAATATGAGCTGAGATGGCAGAGGCAGGAATCTTAATTGAAAAGAAGGAGAGGCCTTTGTGGAGCATTTATGTTACGTAATCTAGTATATGAGGTAAGCTAGGCAGAGTTGTGTCCTCTCCTTGAGACTGGCTCCAAGAACAGTATCTTTTCCACTTTTCTGAATAGGATTTTCTAGTACTAGGCCTCCTTGCCTCAAGGATAACATCCAGCACCTGTTTACTGAGGGTTGCTGGTAATGAGTTCAGGGGATGAACCAGGCTGCTAGGTTCAGGGTTTGTAGCTGAGGATGCAAAATATGGCCCTCCTACTGGGACAGCAGGGAGGGAGTCTGAGGCAGGTGCCATGGTGGCAGCACTGTCAGACTGCGCAAAAGTGGGTACCACTGCTGGTGTGGCCAGTCTGGTGCAATCCGGATTGTCCTTAGCTTGTCCTGTTTGATCTGTAGTAGAACATTCAAGAGGAGGGGCAGAGGGGGGAAAGGCACAGATTGAGAGGTTTTCCCATATAAAGGACAGAGGATCCGCTTTCCATGCTTGGCTGTGGGAAGTTCTGGTACAATATTTGCTCAATTGATAGTTCTGAGGGGAAGCAAATAGGTTCACTTCTGGTGCCCCCCACCTGTGGATCAGCAGCTTGAATGATTCGGGTTCCAGTTTCCACTTGTGTGGGTCCATTAGATTTCTGCTTAAGACATCTGCCAGTGAGTTTAGTTTGCCTGGCAAGAATTGAGCTTGCAGGTGCACTTGATTGCTCAAGGCTGTGTTCCACAGAGCCATGGCTAACATGCAGAGTGGGTAGGAATGGGTTCCCCCTGCTTATTTATGTACCACATAACTGTGGTGTTGTCTGTCTTTAACAATAGTTGCCCTGGAAGAATAAGGTATTTGAAGGCTGTCCGAGCATTCTGTACAGCTAACATTTCTTTTTTGATTGATATGCAGGTGCATCTGCTTTGGGCTCCATTTTCCTTGAATACACTGTCCTGCCATGTGATCCCCCCATGCATAGTCTGATGAGTCTGTTGTTAGGATTTGAGTGGCAGGGGGTTGAGTGAAAGGGAGTCCTTTGTGGTAGCAGGCCTCTGCCCACCAAAGGAACTCTGCCCTTAGGCAAGGAATGACAGGAATCATTGTTTCCAGGTCCTGAGAATGTTGACTTCAGATACTTTAAGTACCACTGAAGTTTCCACATATGCAGTCTTTCAGATGGAATTAGTAGAATGCAAGAGGTCATGAACCCTAGGGCTTGCAGTATTTTTCTTGCAGATAGCAGAGTTTTCGTGGCCAGTAGATTGAAGTAGTTTGTCAAATAAATTTGTTTTTCTGGAGTGAGGAATGCCATCTGGGAAGTTGTGTTCAAGCTTGCTCCCAGGAATACAATTTGCTGGCTAGGTACCTGATGCAATTTCCTTTCGTTGATGGTGTACCCCAGTGAAGTTAGAAGTCTCTTTATAAATGTCAGGTGCTGGAGTAGCAATTCCTGACTGTCCGTTTGAATCAGGCAATCGTCCAAGTATGGGTAAATTTGAATTTTTCTCGACCTGCAATATGCAATGGCTGGAGCTAGGCATTTTGTGAATACCCTGGGCGCAGTAGATAAGCCAAAGAGAAATGCAGAGAACTGATAGTGCATAGAGGCTGCTCTGAAACGTAGATATTTCCTGCAAGATTCCCTTATGGGGATGTGCAGATAAGCTTCTTTAAGTCTAGGGTGGCTAGCCAGGAGTCCTCGGCTAGCATAGGAAGCAGCTGTTGGAGAGTAAGCATTTTGAACCTTGGAACCACCAGGAAGGTGTTGAGAATAGACAGATCCAGGATAGGGCGCCAAGAGTTTTCTTTTCCGAGTACCATAAACAGTCTGGAGTAAAAACCTTCTCCCTTTTGCTCTGCTGGGACAGGTTGAATAGCCTTGATACTGAGAAGAGAAAGTACTTGCTTTTGGGCATCTGCCCACTGGTTTGGGGGGAGGTCTGGCCATCCGCTTGGGGTTGGCAGTGAGTGGAAGTAGAATCTGTACTCCTGGGATACAATGTTCAAGACCCATCTGTCCTGGGTAATGTATTCCCAGTTTTTTTGCATGCAGAGCAAGTTTTCCTCCTAACGGTGCAAGTACTTTGGGAAGGCTTGGAAGGATTAAGGATAAGTCATTGAGAGATTTTACCATAGGATGGTGGCTTACTACTCCCTGTATTAGAGGTGGGGGCACTCCATTGCTTAGATCTGTGCATACCCTGAGACTGCAATCTTGGTGGTCTGCTGCCCCTGGGTTTGAACTGAGAAGGTCTGGGAGGGACTGGAAAGGACCAGTTTTTAGAAGGCCAATACCTACTGAATCTAGGTGGCTGTACCTGTAGGAAATCATTAACAGTTTGCATAGATTTAGCTTTTTCCTCTATCTTTTGGAGGACTTCTGCTTTATTGCCAAAGAGGCTTTCTTAGTTTAATGGTGCATATAGTAATTTTGCTTTGACATGGTCTGGCAAGATTTGTTCCTGAAGCCAGGCATGCCTTCTAAGAACAGACCCAGTGACAGCAGCCCTGCAAGATGCTTCTAAGGCATCAAAACCACATTGCAAAGTATGTTTTCCAATTTGGTTAGCAGAATGCATGAACTCTTGTAAATCTTTACGTTCTGTACAATCAGGAATCACCATCATTTTCTGTTTAATTTGCTCCATAATATGCTGCTGATGCTTTAATATATGAAACTGGCAATTTAAAGCCCTGATCGCAAGAGTAGCAGAGGTATATACCTTCTTATCCCATCGGTCTAAAGCCCTAGAGTCCCTGTCTGAAGGGGTAGGGTTTTTTTTCTGTTGTAGCCTTAATGCCTTTAGGTCCCTGGGAAATAGTCTCTGGATCCAAAGTAGGATTCTTAAGAGGAATTTGTGGGAGTCAGGTACTCTGTAGTACTTGTCAGGTTTCCTGGGAGCTGGAGGCAAAGTATAAGGGGTAAGGCTGGATTCCAAGGAGACATCTAAAATTTCCAGAACAGGAGGGATAGCTAGAGGCCTGTGCCCAGGCAAGTTTAAAAATTCCCCGAGTCTCTTTTTGGACTGCGGGTAGTCCTGGCACTCCCAGCGGAAATGCTCTCTAAGGGTATGCAGGGTTTCACCAAATGAAAAATCTTCTGGTGGGGAAGCAGAGGGAATGGAATCCTCTGCATCAGAATCCTCATAAGTAGATAATGGTATGTCCTGGTAATCAGAAGGATCAGAGTCAACAGACTCATGATCTGAAGAATCAGAAGGAAAATCAGTTCTTGGTCTTTTTGAGAAGGAAGGCTGGCTTCCCCTAATTAAAGTAATAAGATCTTCAGCCATTCTAAGCATTTGTTTTTGAGGCATGTGGACCTGAAAATGCGCTTTGGTCATCTGTTTCCTAGGCGTAGTGCGAACTCTAGGCATGAGAATTCAGCATTTTTGGTTTGAAACAGAGTCGTCGGTTTAATATGAAAATCGAAAGACCTAAATACACTCACAGAAGCCGGTGTCTGCACAGTAGCTCCGGACCCATCCAAAGTAGAGACATCCACAGGTTCCATAGTCGAAAAAGCATATTGCGGCATACCGGACTCCGAATGGGTCTCAGTAGAGGCCTGCGAATCTGTAGAAGCAGGTAACAGGGGTTGCGAAAGCACCTCACCGAGTACCATCAGACTGTCATCTAGCTTACCGGAAGCATCGGCAGTTTTGGACCTATGCAGTCTGTTTCTGTCTTTATCCTTACATTTTTTCTGAAGATCAGTAGTCAGGTGACTTATAGAAGCCATTACGGAATACGGAGAACGAGAGCAAAAGAAGTTAGTGACAAAAATAGCCAGACGATGAACAGTTCGGGCGTTGAACAAGGCATAAAACCGACAGCGAGGAACGTTCTGGTGTGGGCCTAAACAGGTGACGCAATAAGAATGAAAATCTCTGTGAGGTATTTGCTTTCCACAGGCAAGGCAATTATTAACTTTTTCTGACATTGGTTAGAACAAGAAAAAAGGATCCCGAATGGGGTACTTATCTTTTAGAAGACTTCAGGTCTGAAAATAAAAATTTCAAGAGGCGGCTGACCAACATTTGCGAACTGCTTCTGCTTCGGACACTGTATGGCAAGAAAAGCTGATGTAATGGCGTCGGCTGCATGTTTTATTCCCATGACAACCTGACGTCATGGAAGAAGCGACAGCATCATCATCTTCTTTCGGCTGTTCCCATTAAGGGTCGCCACAGCGGATCATCTGTTTCCATTTCTTCCTGTCCTCTGCATCATGCTCTTTCACACCAACCGCCTGCATGTCCTCTCTCACCACATCCATAAACCTTATCTTAGGCCTTCCTCTTTTCCTCTTACCTGGCAGCTCCAAATCCCAAGACTCTGGCATTCAGGCTGACTGAGGGCTGCCTGCAGGCAGATAACCCAAACGTGATGACTGAAACAGTGAAACACGAAGAACATCTGAAAGTGTTGTGAGCCTGCTCTGAAGCACAGGCATTTCCTGCAGGATTCCCATAAGGGATATGGAGGTAGGCATCTTTTAGGCCTAGGGTAACTAACCAGGCATTTTTGTCAGCATAAGCAGCAGCTGCTGCAACATTAGTATTTTGAATTTGGGGACCACCAGGGAGGTGTTCAGAATGGATAGATCCAGGATGGGGAGCCAAGTGCTCTCTTTTCTGGGAACAAGGAATAGTCTGGAATACAAGTCTTTGCCTGTTTGGTCTGAGGGGACAGATTCTACTGCCTCCTGGGATATGAGAGTTTGGACCTGTTTCGGTACCTCTGCCCACTAATTTGGAGGCAAGTCTGGGTACCCTCTTTGAACTGGGAGTTTGTTGAAAGAGAATTTGTATCCCTGAAAAATTATCTTTAAGACCCATTGGTCCTTTTTTACAGAAAGCCAATTTTCTTGCAGAGGGAGAGCCTTCCTCCTAGCTTTTGGTGAGTGAAAGAAGGGCAGAAGGGGGACAGGAAGTCACTGAGAGCATTTGCCATGGAAGGATGGCTTACAATTCCCTGTCTTTGGGGCAGAAGTGGTCTACTGTTTGGTTCTCTGCTGCCCCTAGGGTAGGGGCTTGGGTGGTTTGTCCCTGCGGGGCTTACCTTGGCCTTGTCTGCTAGGTGAAGGGAAGGACCAGTGCATAGAGGCAAAGTTCCTGCTGAACCTGGGAGATTAAACCTGAAAAAAATCTTTTACTGTTTGCATAGAGTTTGCTTGGTCTTCCATCTTTTTAAGCATTTCTGCTTTTACTCCAAACAAGCGGTCCTTATTCCAGGGTTGCATCAATTAATTTAGACTTGACATGATCAGGGAGAGGTTGTTCCTTCAACCATGCATGTCTCCTAATGACAGATCCTGACACTGCTGCCCTGCATGAGGCTTCTAGGGCATCATATCCACAGTGAAATGAGTGTTTGGCCACTTGGCAAGTAGAGTGCAGTAATCTGCTAACTATTTCGAACTGGCACAGTCAGCAAAGGTTGAAATCTTTTGTTTTAATAGTTCCAAAGTGTGTTGTTGATATTTTAATATATGGAATTGACAGCTGAGTGCTCTAATAGCTAAGGTTGCAGAGGTGTAAACTTTTTACCCCATCTGTCCAGAGCTCTGGAATCCTTGTCAGACGGAATTGGATTCTTGGCTGTACTAGTGTTAGCTCCTTTAGATCCCTGTGTAATGACCTCTGGGTCTGCAGCAGGATTTCTGTACAGGTATTTGTGAGAATCCGGTACTCTGCAATACCGGTCAGGTTTACTGGGAGCAGGAGGGAGGGCGTCAGGGGCTAAGCTGGATTCATGGAAAAAAAATCATCCACCACTTCTAAAGTAGGGGTGATGGTCAGGGGTCTGTGCTAGGGCAGGTCCAGAAACTCTTAGACTAGGGGAAATCCTGAGATTCCCATTGGAAATGTTCCCAGAGGGCGTGAAGGGTTTCCCCAAAGGAAAGGTCTTCTGGTGTGGATGCAGAAGGAATGGATTCCTCTGCATCTGAATCCTCATAAGCAGTTAGAGGTTGTTGTTCCTCTTCAAAATCTGAATAATCAGATTCCTCAGAATCCTGTTCTGTTATAATTTCAGGAGAAGGGTGTCTTTTCCTTTTAGAAGTTGTGGCCCGACTACCCCTGACAAGGGAAATGAGATCCTCTGCCATTTTAAGCATTTGTGCTTGCGGTGGTGGAGCAAGAGCAAGATGGTGGCTAGAGGCAGTTTTTCTAGGAGTGGCCTGGCTTCTAGGCTTAAGAGTATCCATCGGTTTGAGAGAAACGGTAGTCAGATGAGAAGACATCGTTTTTTGTCTAGATTTGGTAGTGTGAGAGGCCTCCTAGGAAGTTGGTGCCTGCGTAGCGGCTCCGGACCCAACCGAGGCAGAGACACCCAAAGGCTCAGAAGATAAAGATTTCTGTGGCATACCCGGCTCCGAAAGGGTCTCTATAGAGGCCTGCGTAGATATCGAATCAGGCGACAGGGGCTGCAAAAGCGCCTCACTGAATTCCAGAGAACTGACTACCTGCTTAGCGGTAGAACTGTTGGAAGGCTTAGCCTTGTGTGGTCTTTTGTCTCCATCTCTATCTCTGTGTTTTTTCAGAATGTCCACGGATTGTTGGCTGACGGATGCCATTTCTGAATGTGAAGACAGAAGACGAAAATACCTGTCTACAATAACATCTCTACGGCAAATGGTTTGCATGTTAAAAAGGGCACAGAACCAGCAACTGAGGACGTTGTGGTCTGGGCCTAAAGTGACGCAGTATGAATGGAAGTCTTGGTGTGGAATCTGCTTTCCACAGGTGAGACAATTGTTAATTTTCGGACATCGGTTAGTCCAAGAAAAAAGCCACCCCAACAGGGTACTTAGCTTTAGACGTTTTCAGCTGTAATTCAAACTCTGGTAGTGACCGACCAGCACACTTGCGAACTGCTTCTGCTATGGGCTCCATGGCAAGAAAGACTGATGTAATGGCGTCAGCTGCCTTGCTTTATAGCACTAACGACCTGCCATCAGACTACAGGCGACGTCAGCTGATGCAGAAAAACATTGACTCTGGTCCTCGGGCAGGCTGAGGGCTACCACAACAGGGATAACCCACAGGTGATGACTGCAACAGTGAAACACGAATAACATCCAAGCAACCCCCAAATAGGAAGGTTTTAAGTACTAACCTTCAAGACTTGCAGTTAAACTTTCGAAGTGCCAGCTACAGGCCATCATCTGCATAAACATGTGTTCTCTCCAGCAAACCCTCCTTTAGACTATGATCATGTAATGATATTAATACATTTCTCAAAACTTTTACTTTTTGTCAACAGATACGTGACATCAAGGCAAACACACAGCAGAGACTTTCTTTTTGATAACCCAAAGCCCTGCATAAATATCTACCTGTAATATAAACACAATTTGCTTACAAATGGTGGAAAAAAAGAGCACACAGCTTCTCACAGGATGCACAAATCAACTCACATGGCTTCAAGAAGCATTGTTCAAAACAGAAAAATCAATTAGAGCCACACAAGGGGGATACTGAAAAAACATCTTTGTTCTCAAAAGCTACTTAAAAAAAAACATCTAAGGGGTTCACAGTCGCATTTTCAGCCCTCCAATAAATTGTCGAGCCTACATTCTGATGTAAAGGGGGAACTCCTAAATATAACCTACACTTCCTCTTTTGTACAAATGCCTTCCTCAAAAATACATCTTTACCCAGTTTTTCCTCATATGATCATGCTTTTTATTCAAATATTAACATCTATGCCATGCGTAGAGGCATGGGACCTTCCTTATATAGAAATCACTTTTCAAAGACGAGACAGGCAGGGAATTCAAACTCGTTTTCCACAAGAGCTAGTACCCAAACTAAAAGCATTCACCTCTACAATTCTCCTAATGACAGAATGATAAATCCATCCTTACCCATCTAACCAGTAACACTGGCTCATTCCACTCCCAGGCAATCTACATCTCAGAAAAATGCCACTAACACCTGTTGAAAAGCAACAGTAAAGGTTTAATAAGAACAACTTGAATAAAACTACAGACAGGAAAAATAGGGAAGAATGGTGAATATTTGTATTGGATATTGTTAGTTAACCATGAAAGTAATACAAAGCAACTTAAGAAAAAGTTCACAACAGTAAAAAAAAAAAAAAAATCATCACATAGTTCAATTCATTATAGGAAATATATTTACACTTTACAAATATTTATCTTTAGAATATTACACAGAACTGAACTTTGAGAAACAGTGCAGGAGAAAAAAATAGTTAAATTGGAGCCTTCCAGATGGCAGTTTCTTGATAACATACAAGAAATAAAGAATTTCAAATGATTAAATTATGATGCAAAGTTTTCCTTGTAACGGTATATGCAGGAATTTCAGCGAACCATGTATTCTCTACGTTTGTGCATCTGCATTTGGCAAAAGACCATCCTCCAACAAAGACGTAAAGTGCAGCAGCAATAAAACAGTTGTAGCTGACTTGTTCATACAGCTTGTACATCTTACTAGGTGGCTTTGAACTGCACAAAAGAAAAGAATCTGTGTGAGAAGGTTTCCTTTATTATACCATTGCAGCAATTACAGTAGCAAAACAAACCTAAGCAAGTATGTGGTTTAAAGATGCAGCAAAAACAAATCTAAGAAAGCCTGTGTGTGCACAATCCAACTGAGGGGTGCATCCCTAAAGAGAATAAGATGCAGTGCAACTGCAATACTTTGCTTACTCCCTTCTTCGTATGGCTATGCAGCTTTGTGGTATGTATTTTGTGCTTCATTTCTCTGCCTGCACAAATTTGCTGTAAACCCATATGAAAGCAGAATGCCAACATACCTCTGGCTTGGTATAATTAAAACCAAAACTGAAACTTTCTCACAGTATCAACTGGTGTTCTGGAAATTTTCAAATACCTACCTGACTTACCAACAGATCATATGTGACAAATAGGCTGAAGTCTATAACAATTATGCAACCACACAATATTCTATTATTTGATAGAGTCATGTCAATAAATATGAATGTTTGTGTTACTTACAATGATGTACACATTCTCCTTAAAATGATTATAAAGTTACTTTTAATACCATCCCTTTTAGGGAATAACAATGAATTAAACAGAAACCCTGTCAAGATTAGCACACTACACATGAATGTTGCTGAAAAATCATCCTTAACGTTTTCTTCAAGGTTTGACAATGTCAGAGCTTGCTATATTAGACAACAGGGAACTTGATATAGCTATTTGCAGTGGGGGGGGGGGTGATGTTGCTATCTGCACAGGATAGGATGGGCATTTTTCCATGACATACAGTTTTTTACATCATTTATAATAAGTTCAGTAAAGTTCCTATATATTTAGTTAGTCTTTTTTTAAAGAAACATCTTTATTAAGTTATCACTTATGACACAGGCAATCATTTATTTATATAAAGGAAAAAAAGAAGTTGTGTACTCACTATAGCGTTGCATATTGGTAGTCCATTTCACCCTTCATTTTTACATATGGGTTTGGAGCCGATCCTCAGCTCAGACTCGGCTGGTTTACAAGCTGGAAGACTTCTGGTTGGCTCGTGGCTAAGCAGGTATCCCATAGTGCACCAGTAAAATCCCCAGTTCTTGTTTGCTGCTCACTAGAATAACAACCATAAAAACAACCAATACTAAACGGTCTCCAACCAAGGACAACCAAATTATTACTTCCAGATCTGCCAGGATGGGGGCAGGAGGGCGGGTTGGTAAAAATGAAGGGTGAGATGGACTACCAACATGGAACGTTATGGTGAGTACATAACTTCTTTATGTTAGGTAATCCAATCTCACCTTCATTTTTACATATGGGACAGCGTCCCTAATGCCTTATTCTTGGGTGGCTCATTGGAAAATACTCTTGAGCATCGTGGAGCCAAAGGATGCTCTACCCCTGGATGCCAAATCCAATTTGTAATGTGTAATAAAAGTGTGAGGGGTAGCCCACATAGCTGCTGCACAAATATTATCAGGTGGTACCCTGACTTGAAAGGCTGCAGAGGTAGACAGCGACCTGGTAGAAGGATACTTGATCCTGTAGGGTAAAGGTTTGCCCTCAGAGCTGTAGATAAAGGCTATACAACTGGAAATTCAATTAGATAGTGTCAATTTAGAAACTGGTAAGCCAAATCTTGAGTCAGAAAAGGAAATGAATAATTGATCTGATTTCCTGAAAGCCTTAGTCCGCTGAAGATAAAAACAGTTGTCTATGAATGTCTAGCTGCTGAAAACGGTACTCAGCTGCATTACAGTGGTTAGGGAAGAAAACTGGGAGTTCTCTTGATTGGTTTAAGGTAGCATTAGAACAAACTTTGGGGACAAAGGAGGGATTAGTACGTAATGACACACCGCCTTTGTGAGAAATTAAATACAGTGGCTTAACAGACGAGGCCTGTAGCTCCGATACCAGTCTAGCTGATGTGATAGCTACCAAAAACAAGATCTTCCAAGACAAAACTTTTATAGAAGATGAGTGAGAAGGTTCAAAGGGGGGAGAAGTCAATTTGGACAACACAAAATTTTAATCCTAAGACGACACTGGTTCTTGCAGAGGTGGTCTCCATAGAGTGGCCCCTTTCAAAATGGTCTTGCATAGCTTATGAGACATTAAATTGGTATCTGGAAAACCTAAGTGAAAATGAGAAATCGCCGCCAATTGGACTCTGATAGTGGCAGCGGCAGATCCTTGCTGAAAAAGCTCAGAAAGAAAATCCGGAATCACAGGGATAGAAGCAGTGTATGGATCTACATTCATTCTCTGTGCCCAAACAGAAAATCTTTTCCCATTTACTGCCATACAGCCTCCTACTTGGAGGTTTAAGAGAGGACATTATGTGACACTGAGGATGACGCATTATGAAGCCTGACTATGGATGGAACTGGAGCAGCCACTCTGTCAATTTGAGGGTGTGGATTGAGGGCTGTAGCAAACCCGACATGTGAATCAATAGATCCAGAATCCAAGGATCGTCCAGAATGAGAGGCTCGAGGAAGGGGAACCAGACCTGACGAGGCCAGTAAGGAGCAATGAGGATCAACTTGCTTCCCAGCTGACTGGCTTTCTGAATCACTTTGGAAAGGAGAGGGATTGAGGGAAAGTCATACAGAAGTCCCATGGGCCAATCATGAGCCAGAGCGTCTCTGGGAGACTCCCCCGGAGAGGGAATGAGGGAAAAATAGCTGCTGCATTTGGTATTGACTGGACTGGCAAAAAGGTCGCAGCACGGCTGTCCCCATTTCCGGAAAATCTGATCCACTGTTTCCCGTTTCAGAGACCACTCATGAGGCATTAGGATTGTCCGGCTGAGTTTGTCGGCTATCACGTTGGTCATCCCTGGAATGTGCGTTGCAACCGGAAAGTGCTGGGAAGAAATCGCCCATTCCCAAACTCGCATGGTCTCTCAACAGAGTAGGTAAGATCTGGTACCACCCTGTTTGTTGATATACTAAACCACTGACATGTTGTCTGATCGTCCCTAGAAGGAGATCTTGAAGTGCTTGCAACGCCAGAAGCACCGCCCTCATCTCCAAAACACTGATATGCAGATGAGCCTCGTGTTCTTACCATGTGCCTTGGACAGTCCTGCCGAGATAATTCCCCTCCCCACCCAATCTGGGAGGCATCCGTGGTCACAGTGGCAACAGGTTGGGCCGGAACAAAGGGGGCACCTGTGATCAGTTGATTGGTAGCTATCCACCAACAAAGGTCCTTCTTGCATGATTCCGTCAGCAGGATAGGATGACTCAGTGGGAGAGATTGGAAGGACCATTGAGAAAACAGAAGCCACTGGAGAATTCTCATGTGCAACCTGGCTAATGGTACCAATAGAATTGTGGAAGCCATAGTTCCGAGGAGCTGAAGAACCCACTTCGCTTTGACTTTTCGCAACGGGAGAAAAACGTTGAACTTGGGAGATTAAGTTCTGTGCCCTTTCGGTTTGGGAGACGAGCGGTCATGTTCACTGTCTACCTCTGCGCCTATAAAAATCACAGATTGAGAGGGCAATAATGCAGATTTTTTCCAATTTATGGAGATCCCTAACTGAGCACAAAGTTGAATCGTGGCGTCCCTGTTTTGGAGGATAGATGCCTGCTGGGGGCGGTCAGGAGCCAGTCATCCAAATACGGAAACACTTGGAATCCCTGACATCTCAGGTGAGCTGTCACTACTGCCATGCATTTGGTGAACACCCTGGGGGCTGCAGTGAGACCAAAGGGCAGAGCGCAAAACTGATAGTGACTGGCTCCCAGCCAGAAGCGTAGATGGCTTCTGGATGCCTTGTCCATTTTTATGTGGTAGTAGGCATCCTGAAGATCCAGAGAGCACATCCAAAAGTCTTTCCCTAACAACGTGAGTATAGACTGCAGTGTTACCATCCGAAACCTGTGCTTCACTGATTCGTTCAATCTGCTGAGGTCCAATAATTGCCTCCAATCTCCGGTTCGTTTTTGAACTAAAAAGAACCTGGAGTAAGTTCCGGATCCTATCTGGTCTGCTGGGACGGGCTGGATGACTCTTTTTACGAGCAACTTGTTGATCTCCACAGTTGCCTGATCCCTGTGACTGGGTGGTACATCTGGGATCCTTTTGGGAACAAACGGTGATAGGGAAAAGGGTATGATATAGCCTCTGGTAACTCTTTGTACCCACTTGTCTTGGGTGATATTTAGCCAGGCTTCTTGGTACAAAGAAATGCGACCCCCGACAGGCCCCAAAGAAGCGCAGTCGGGCTCCACATCCGGAGCGCTGATAAGGCCGTCCTCAAAAGGAATCATGGCCTTGTTGGTATTGCAGACCGCCCCTGCCTCTAGGGCGACGTCTGCCGTTTTCTCCTCCTCTGCCTCTGAAGGAGGATTCACAGTGTGTGTCAGGAAAGACCCTCTGGGACTTCTTGAACCACATTTTACTGCTCCTTTGACCCTTGGGGTATGGTCTGGAAGGGACAGTAAAACGCACTCCCACAGCAGAAAGCGTCTTTCCTTCTTGCTCACACCGAGTGAGTGTATCCTTCACCTTGGAACCAAACAATGAGGAACCATCAAATGGGGCGTTGATGAAAGTGGACTTGAATGGTTCCACAAAATTACATAAGCAGATCCAGGAGTGGTGGCCTCAAGGCAACTCTGGAACCCACTGCTCTACTCGCTCCATCCGCAGCTTAAGAGATAAGTCGCATGGAGGAGTTAACCACAGAATTTAAGATAGACAACAGAGTAGAAATCTTGTCAGGAACTCCCTCAGTACATGCACTTTGTATGGACTCTCCTAACTCCTTGAGGAAATCCCTCTGCAACCTCGTGAAGTGCGTGAGATAGTTCAACGATCAAAGGGTAAAGACCGCTGAACTAAAAATACGCTTCCCAAATCTGTCCATCTGCCAAGACTCCTTGTTTGGCAGATGAACAGATGAAGAGGTCTCCGCTAACTCCTTCTTCGTGGCCGCCGCCACCACCATGGCATCTACGGGAACGCCCTTGGACAAGAACACTTTACCAGGAGGGGCAGACAAGAACTTATTTGGTCTCCTGGGGACTGGCTCCACAGTATCAGGAGTATCCCACACCTTTCGACTAACTAGATCCATTAGTTCGTCAAAAGGTGGAGACACCCAAGAGGCAGAAGGTTGAGACCCAAAAGCCTTCAGGTACACCAACTCTATCAGAAGGGTTAACAGTGGGCCAGTCGCACCTCTGCCTAAGGATCTCTAAAATGTCGACAAAGGAGACATCATCAGAGAACGACTTGGAGGACCTTCCAACTCATCGAGGTCAGTGTCCGATGTCAAAGACTCATCCCGGGAGTCAATATGTTTCCTCTTACATAACCTCTTCTGGGGAGGCTCCTCGGAAGGATATTCCAGGGAAGCCTCAGAAGAGTGGGGGCCACAAGCCGATGGCTCCTGAGGCTGCGGGTCTCTGCTGTCTCCAGAGAGAGTAGGGACCAAGACTGAAGTGGTTGCTCTCGAGGGAAGAGTGCTGGTGCCACTGGTTGGGGCTGGGGAATGAGACGGCACGCTCATTATCTCAAACCCCACCTCTCAGGCTCCGAAAAGCACCCCCACTCCGAAGAGACGTGGGTCGGCGCCGGAGCGAGAGCGGTCGGCTCCGAGATAGATGCAGGGTCTCAGCTCACCCTGCCGAAGCAATGAGAGGAAGGCTTGGAACCGAAGAATATCAATTCCAACCCTCCCTGTCGGTGCAGACAGGACAGCTTCGGCCTCTGGACATGACGGATGGCCCCAAGCGCGTCAGAGCTGAATCCGGCTCCAAGGCAGCAACAAGGTGAGTTGGAGCTGGCATTTCCTCCATTGGCACCAAGCACTCTGGCTTCAAAAGGCCAGTATGGCTCAAAGGAGGAATAACAGACAAGGGCAAAGCTAAGCCAAGTGGCTCCGGAGCCGACTGGGTCGGAGCCAACAATAATTTTAGCAAGACAGACTACTTCAGGGGAGTCTCAGCACTATCCTCTCCACATCTTCGTCTGAAAGGCTCTTGGAAGACATAGTTGGGGATCTTGACCTGAGGGGCAAAGGAGACTTAATTGTTACGGAAACTGGTAGGGAGCTTACAGACCAGTTCCGAGTAGCAGAGTCAACTGCTGTATCAATAGGTTCAGAGATCTGTTCCGAAACACCTGTAACCGACTGACACCACTATGATGCCCTCCTTCGGCTCCGAAGGCTGAGAAGTGGAGGAGGCAGATTTAGATTGTTTCGACTGTTTAGGAGATGGCTCCAAAACACCAGCCGGTGCCAGAGAAGGCCTTTTTGAGGATTTTGATTTCCCAGACTTAGAGGAAGCCGATGAACTGGACAGTGCTTCCTCAAAGCATGGTTTCAAGAGACCCTTGAGTATGAGTTTGTTCTTTCTCTCCTGTAACACTCTAGGACAGAAAGCATGGCAGAAAAAACAACTCCTGTAAGTGGATGGCTCCTAGGCAGTAGACACAGCTACTGTGACCATCCATTAAGGACATCTTTTGGGAGCATTTCATGCACTTTTTGAACCCCGACGGTTTATGCTCCTTACTTTCCTTGGACATATTACACACACACAACCCAGAGAGATTGAAAAAGAGAAAAGGAGGACTAGGTCTTCTAACTAAAACAGGCCTAGCCCTAAGGAGGAGTTACATGAGGACTAGGTCCTCTAACTTAAACGGGCCTAGCCTGCCTGGTGTAGTGAAACTAGGTCTTCTAACTTAAACAGACCAGAAAGGAAAGCCCATGTACACAAGAGAAAATGTAAAATACACAATAAATTTCTATATACTAGTAAATTCACAAGCGGATCCCAGCCAAAACAAACAATGTCAAAACAGCAGCACTAACTGCCAAAGGTGACCAAAAAAAGGTCAGAACAACAACAGACAAGACAACAGGAGCCCCTGTTGACTAAGAGCGTAAAACTGCCAAAACCTCTACCTAATATCAAAAAATGTGCAACGGCGCCTAAACTAACTGGCACACAGGATACCAATAACAACTAGAAAACTAAGTTGCACTCACAAAGGGCAAGCAATACAACTGCCTAATATATTAGCAACACTAAATATACCATAAAGCATTGAATACGATAAAATAAAGAATTTTGAAAAAAACTTAGCCAGAGGCAAGAGAAGCACAACCGAACTTGTCGATGCAGCAAATGAGATCTGGGGATTGTACTGGTGCACCATGGGATACCTGCTTAGCCACGAGCCAACCAGAAGTCTTCCAGCTTGTAAATCGGCCGAGTGGGAGCCGAGGATCAGCTCCGAACCCATATGTAAAAATGAAGGCGAGATCGAACTACCTAACTGTATTGACATATTTTCAATTGCAAACATACATCACTTACAATCTTGAACAAACATTGTCAGTCAAACACTGCAAAGTTTATTCAAATTTCAATCTTCCCTTAAACCTCACTCTTCCTACAAATCATTATTCTGCATGCAGTATTCCAACAATTCCCATTTTTTCTATTGCTCCTACCCTTTTTCCACTATCATTTATTTTATCTCTGTTACAATATTCACTACTTCTAGTACTGTTGGTTTAGACTGCTTTTTTGGCAGCCAGCAAAACTAAACTCAGCAAGGCCTTACAATGTCTAGGCAAGTCCAATTCTGTATCACAACTCAAATAAAAATATTTGTTCACCCAGTATTTCTGACAAAGTAGTCTGCAGGAAATTTTTAAAATCTGCCAACTCACTCCCCAAAAATATGTCTCGATTTACCTCTCTCTTCTTTACACCTCTATTTGTAATCTACCTGTGGAAAAATTCATTGGCGTCCGCTTGGGATATAAGAATGCCTATGCAAACACTTTCAAACATCCTATATCTTCTAGACTTTGTTCCTTATTTGACAGCCATACATGTATCATCCCATTGTTTCTTTGTGAATTGCATAGCTAATCTCTCTTTCTAATCCTTCCTAACCTCCTCGGATTTACTGCTGTAGTCATCATGCAATATCTTATATGCCCTACTGATGACCCCTTTTTAACCATCTTTTGTTCTAGATTTTACTAAAATTGTACCAGTGCTAGTCTTTTCACTGAGGATCCCCCTATAGCTTTCTCTTTGCCTATACTCCGATATCAATCCTAACCTATAGTCCAAATGAATTCTTGGCCTCTTCTCATTCTCTTACCTTCCCCTTTCTATTCATTCCCAATATCTTGGTTACTTTGCCAGTTTTTTCCCGTAGATTCCAGCCACCCTTGCCTATTCCTCAGTCCTGAATTGGCTTAATTCCTAGAATACTTTCTGCTACTTTATGAATACAACATTCTGTATAGTTATTATTCTCCTTAAGGATCTGCATCCAAAATCCCAGTCTCTCCTTATTTCTTGAGTCCCCCCCACCATCATCATTCATTTCCACTTTG
Source organism: Protopterus annectens (assembly GCF_019279795.1). Lineage (NCBI taxonomy): Eukaryota > Metazoa > Chordata > Ceratodontiformes > Protopteridae > Protopterus > Protopterus annectens. The sequence goes on along the minus strand of NC_056739.1, from coordinate 571,279,958 downwards.
AATTATACGTTTCTCATTGTGCTATACATAAGAAGTCTTAACTGTACAGCTCTGAAATACCCCATTCAAATCAGATAATCCCAAACCACCTTGTTCTAATGGAAGGCTCAATTTATCCCAATTGACTCTTGCCTTCTTCCCCTCCCAGATAAAATTTTTCAACTCTTTATTAATTGCTATCCACAACTTCTCCCTCTCATTGATAAAATATGCCCAAGCAGTGTATAAAACTAAGGGGACTATAAGCATTTTCACTGCTTGTATCTTGCTATCCATACCCATAAAACAGAGCTTCACATTTCTCAGTTTTTGCATTATCTTTTGTTTAGTCTCTTCCCACATATTGTTAGCGGCCATAACAAAATTATATTTAATCCATATTCCTAAGGACTTCATGTTATCATGTCCCCATAAATCTGGGCATTCCTGAACCTATTTGTGTGTGGGTACACAAATCAAAGGGAATAACTGCATCCCTCTCAACCTCAAAGCAAGAAATCTGGACTTACCCATTAATAATGGGGAAGACAAAGGCCCAAAACTAGGGCATTTGTTAAACACTGTTCTTACAAACTTAAAAAATTGATAAAATAACAGGTTTTGCATTAGCATGAATCTTCTGAAAGCTATGAAGTCTGAAACTCAAATGTCTGTCATTTTCTGACATCAACCCTCAATGATTTGCCAACGACTTGCCATAAAAAAAAGAAGTTATGTACTCACCATAACATTCCATTTGAGTAATTGCTCATTTATCTTCAACCTATGGGTTCCCGAATCCATCTCGGGTTCGAATTGGCCTCATCCAGCATCTGATCCAAGCTCCAAGCTCTTCCCCTTACCCACAATGCTCGTCTCCCTTCCTCCCTCAGATCAAGTTTGCTGCCTAATCCAATATTGTCACCCAACCCAACAGAACCTTGCCCCTACCAAAAACCATTAATAAGGATAAGGATAAGAGGCAACCTGAAGGTGAGCACCTCCTGCACTTGTAGGAACAACCAACAGTTCACACAAAACCGGGGGAAGGAGGGAGGGAGGGAGGGAGGGATGGCTGAAGGCAAATTAAGAACAACTACTGAGATGGAACTTTATGGTGAGTACATAACTTCTTTACCTGAAGTAGTTGTCTTCATTTGTTCTTCAACCTGTGGGGCAGAGTCCCCAGCTACTAAACACCTGGGAGGCCTCATGGAAGGATATTCTGGAGCACGGCAAAGCCAAAAGATGCCCTGTTCCTGGATACAATGTCCAATTAATAATGTGAGATGAAGGTATGAGATGAGAACCAAGTAGCCACCAAACAAATATCATCTAATGAAACTCTGGGCCAAAAGGCAGCTGAAGCGGCCATAGATCTGGTGGAATGTGCTTTCACATGACCTGGCAGGGAAATCCCCCTGACAGAACACGCCCGAATTATATACTGGGAAATCCAACGGGCGACAGTAACTTTGAAGATACTCCAATCCCTTTTAGGGAAACCTAAGAGATGAAAAGTTGGTCAGAGTTACTAAAAGTTTTTGTCCTTTGCAGGTAAAAATGCGTAACTGCCTGTGCACATCCAATAAATGCAATTTGTATTCTCCCTTATTTTGAAAATTTGGAAAGAGGACAGGGAGACTGATCGCCTGATTAATGTTGGCCTCTGAAGCTACTTTAGGAATAAAAGACTGGTTAGCACGCAAGGACACCATGTCCTAATGAAAAATCATATAAGGGGTTTTGACTTGATAAAGCTTGAAGTTCTGAAACTCTCCAGGCAGAAGTAATGGCAACTAACAACGCAGTCTTCCAGGACAGAAATTGCAGATCCACCGAAGCTGCAGGTTCAAGGGGGGGGGGGGGGGCGTTGAGACTAAGGCCTGAAGTGCTAACGTAAGATCCCACGGTGGCAAAGGGTCTTTCACTGAGAAGAAAGGTACCTTTCAGGAAGACCTTACAAAGCTTTGAAAATGCTAGGGAGACCATATTACCCCCCACATGATAATTGGAAATGCAAGATGAACTTTGACTGTGGAAAAACTAGCCCCTTGTTGAAAAATTTCCGTCAAAAATTCCAGCACCACGGAAACCGAGGCAGTGAAGGGATCTAGTGCACGCTGCACAGCCCAGATTGAAAATCATCTCCATTTGCTAGAGTATACCTTTTTAGTGGAAGATTTATGGGCCACCACCAGGATTCTTTTGACAGGAGAGGATAAACCGGGAATCCTGACCATCATGGGAAGTGAAGCAGCCAAGCAGTGATCTTCATACTGTCCACGTCTTTATGGGAAACCCCTGAGGGATGAGAAATGAGATCCGGGATTGGATCCAACGTACATGGTGGAGCCACCAGATGAGACCACAGAGAGGGAAACCATACTTGGCGAGGCCAGAGTGGGGCAATGAGGACTACTAGGGCTCCCCAGCCTGCAAGCTTGTAGGCTAGGGACTACTAGGGCTTGCCAGACTGCAAGCTTTCTGAAGAAATTTTGGTATTAAGGGAAGAGGAAATAAGCATACAGAAGACCGGAGGGCCAAGCATGAATCACAGAGTCTCTGGTAGCTTCCCCCAGAGGGGCGTTCAGAGTGAAGAACTCACTGCATTTCACACTGGAAGGAGAAGCGAAGAGAAAGCAGCAAGGCTGGCCCCACTTGTGAAAGATCCATTCTGCTACTGAAGAATTCAGAGACGACTCATAAGGTATCAGAAAAGACCTGCTGAGCCTGTCCGCTAGAATGCTGGACCTCCCCGGGACATGCATTGCCACCAGAAAATGGCCAGTGGAGATCACCCACTCTCATACTCTCAAGCCCTCGCGACGAAGTGAATAAGATCTGGTCCCCCCCCACTTGTTGATGTACCACAACACAGACGTATTGTTCGTCTGGATAGCAATTGTTCCTGAGGGAAAATGGGCATGGAAAGCCTGCAACTCTAGAAGCACCGTCCTCATTTCCAGGACTTTGATATGCAATCTGGTCTCGTAGGAGGACCACGTACCTTGAACTTTCCTTCCAAAGCAGTGCCCCCCCCTCCCAGCTAGGAGGCATCTGTAGTCACTATGGTCATGGGGAAAGGTGGAAGAAAAAAGACGACCCTGAACAAGGCCCGAGGAATGAATCCACTACAGGAGGGAGTCCCTGCATACTCGAGAGATTTGGACAGGATGAGTCAACGGAAGATCTAACCAGGACCATTGAACTGCAAGGGTCCAGTGAAGAATCCGCATGTGAAAGTGCGCCAAGGGCAAGCGGTTGCTCTTGGCCGCCATGGACCCTAGCGCCCTTAATACCATCTCCGCTGTCGGGAACTGCGTTTGAAAAAGGCAAAGAACATGTACCTTCAGAGTGCGTATTCAGTCTGGAGCAAGAAACACTTTGGTTTGAATTGTGTCTAAACGTGCCCCAATGAACTCCAACGTTTGGACTGGGGCCAGAGATCATTTGTTGAGACTGATTGTAAAGCCTAGCCTCTGTGCCAGGAGCAGAAAGGAATCCCTCACTTGACAAAGTTGATGCCTGGAAGGGGCAGCGAAGAGCCAATCGTCCAGGTAGGGGAATACCTGTACACCCTGAAGTCTCAGATGAACTGACATCACTTCGGTAAACACCCTGGGGGCTGTGATGAGACCAAATGGGAGCACTCTGAACTGGTAAGGATTGGCTCCTAGAGCGCCTGTCCATTTTGATGTGATAGTACGCATCCTGGAGGTCAACTGAGCATATCCAATCGTTCTCCTGCAGGAAGGCCAGAAAAGATTGAAGGGTGACCATCCAGATCATTGTCTTGGCCACAGACAGATTCAAGGTGGAGAGATCCAAAATGGGTCTTGGGTCCCCCATTTTCTTCGACACCAAAAAGAACCTGGAATAAATGCCTGATCCATAATGGTCTGGGTGGATGGGTTGGATGACTCATTTTCCTAGCAGCTTTGCGATTTCCAGTGCTGCAGCCTCAGTGTGCAGGTGGGACGTCCGGGAGGTGTTTGGGAGGTGAAGGTGGTTCCAGAAAGGGGATTGAATAGCCTCTGGATATAATTTGCAACACCCAACGATCTTTTGTGATGGACTAACACTCTGTTAGGTGTAATGAAAGACAGCCCCCGACAGCCTCCTAAGACGAGCAGCCGGGAAACCTTTCAGGGTTGCTGGGAGGGTCTGTCCAAGAAAGACTCTCAAAACCTGTAATTTCTCGGACTCCCTCTGCCTCTAGGGCATTTGTCTATCATATCCCCCTCTGTCCCTGGGGGAAGGCGAGTCCTGTGTGTCCCAGGGAAAACTCTGAGATTTCTGGAACCACATCTTGTTGGTCCCTTGTTGATTCCTAGAGAAGGATCGTTGAGGGGCCGAAAAGTGGATCCCGATGGCAGACAAAGTCTTCCCGTCCTTCTCACTTTAAACTAGTGTGTCACGTACCGACTTCCTAAAAAGGGAAAAACCATCATATGGGGCACTGGCAAATGAAGCCTTAAAGGGTTCTGAGAACTGACAGAGCCGGAGCCAAGCGTGCCGCCTGATGACAACCCTTGTACTGGTGGCTCTAGCGGCTCCCTCGGTTTCGTGGGAGAGGAGGCACAAAGGTATTCGCAACTAAATTTAGGGTAGCCATACGAGCAAAACACCTTGTCCTGGGTCAACTCAGCAATCTTCACCACATCTCGCTGTAGCCGAATCACGTGCCATGTAATTAAGCGCCCTCACAGAGACTGTCGCTGAAACGTATACCTGCTTCCTGAAAAGGTCCATCATCCTTGACTCTCGGTCAAGAGGGTGGACCATGGAGCTCTCCTGTGCAAGCTCCTTCCTAGTAGCAGCCGCCACCATCATGGCATCAACTGGGGATCCCTTGTGCCAGTACGATCTGGTCTGCAGAGGGGCTCAAAACCTTGTCCGGATGTTTGGGAATGGGCTCCACCGTGTCCGGTTCCTTCCGTGCCCGAGATATAATGAGATCCACTAAGGGATCTGCGGGAGGGGACACCAAGGAAGTACAGGGTCCTGCGCCAAATGCCTCGAGGAACACAGACTCATCCGAGGTAGGCTTTTGGGTAGACCACCCCACTCGCTGGCAAAGGATTTCCATGATGTCTCCGAAGGACACATTCTCGGGGGTGACCAGGGGAACCTTCCCCTTCCTCCAAACTGGTGTCTTTGGTGAGACACTCCGGTGGTGAGTCTAGGTGACTCCTTTTGCAAGTACGTTTGCAAGGGGCCTCCTCAGTGAGGATGTCTGAGGAGGACTCGCCAACGTCTTGCTGACCCCAAGAAGGAGCATCCTAAGGCAAAGTGGCGGCAGGCTGTCCCTGAGATGACAGGATGGCCGGATCCACACCAGAAACAGAGGGAGCCAGGGCGGAATCTGAAGAAAAGATGGTCAAGGGTCTTAAAAAAATCAAAAGAACTCTCTCCACCACAAAGAAGGCCGAAGGGGAATGGACATCCTGGGAAAGGACAATAGGAGGAGCCGTCACCCTCTGACCAGATGGGGGAGACAGAGCCGAACCTCCAGTCGCCGAGACAGCATGGGGAAGGCTTTGCTCCGACCCACTCGGAGCAGACACTGACCCCTCAGATCAAATGCAGAGCCTATCACTCAGAGAGCCTGTCAGATCTGAGCTAAACGGATCAGACCTGCTCAAGGTCATAGGCCAACATTGAGGTACAAGGCACCGTCAGCACCAGCCCCTTAAAGCCCAGTGTCCTCGGATCAGAGGGCTCTGAAACTGGAGGTCAGATCAGAAAGGGAGTAATAGGGGTGAAAAAGGGCTGCATGCTCCCTGCTCCGGAGGGAGACGGGGCAGGCAAGACTCCCATCTAAATCTGGGTACGGATGAACTTCCACATCATCCTGTCCATCACTGCTTCACTAAGGCTCCGGGTGGAGCAGGAGGAAGAGGCGACTGACATCAGCCTGGAGGGGCGGTGAGGAGAAGCCTGAGCTGGTGACCAGACCTGGAAATCCTCTGGCTCCAGAGAGAACTGAGGGGAGTGGAGCTGGGGAGACTCCGGCCTCAGAGCCGACCTAACCTTAGGTGGAGGGCCAGCCTAAGCAGAGCGATCTGGGGATCGCTTCTTAGGCCTATCCCTCATGGAAGATGCGTTTCCAACCCCGGTCCTCTTGGCGGGAGTTTTGAGTCCCAGAGACCAGGGAGGAGGCAGGGGCCTTAGTCCCTGAGGACAAAGAGATAGAAGGTCCTTAAGAACAAGTTTGTTTCTCTTGTCCATGAGTGCCCAGGGGTTAAACCCGGCACAGATGGAACAGAAGGTTTGGAGATTAGCTGCCCCAAGACACACTACACACACAGTGCGGCCGTCAGCTGGCAAGACCTTATGGCCACACTCTGTACACTTTCGGAAGCTGGGTTTGGGAGCTTCGGATATAGTCCCAACTTGAGGCCCAGCACACTCTCAGTCACACAGACCACACACGCCAGACAGAGAAAGACAGAAAGAGATTTTTCTTTCTTTTTTTTTTGATTTTTGAACCGATGAGAAAATGCAAAGGGGAGGTAGAAAGCAGAGAAATAGAAAAGTGAGAAGAAAAAAGAAGATTTTCAGCAAAAAACAACACTTACCACAACTTTATAAAGCAGAGAGCAGGGATCATGATGCAGACATGTAACACAGCAAACGAGATCTGAGGGAGGAAGGAGACAGGAGCATTATGGGTAAGGGGAGGAGCTTTGAGCTTGGATCAGATGCTGGATATGCGGCAGAGTCAGATCCGAGACGGATCTGGGAACCCATAGGTTGAAGAACAAATGAAGACAACTAGAACAGACCAAAAACATGAGGCACAAATCTGTACTATTGAGAGGTATGAATAGCTGTCAAATATCTTCATTAATTTGGTATCCTGAAAAGACCTGAAACTATCTCAGAATGTTCAACAACACTGAAATGTCCTTTAATGGTTTTATCAGGTACAAAATAATATAATCTGCAAATAAAGCCAACGGTTCTTGATTACCGTACCAATTATTTCCTTGAATTTCTGAGTCCCTTATTTTCTTTGCCAATAGTTCTAAATATAACACAAACAACAAAGGGGAAAGAGGACAACCCCGCCTGGTTCCTCTGCTCGAGCAGACCTTATCAGAAAGGAATCCCCACCCCATATTAATTTTCACCTCCAATCCCTCATATATCCTCTTAAATCAACCTTATTATTTTGTCAGGATATGCAAATGTTTCCATTGCTGTACTAAAAATCCCAGCTTACGTTGAATCCTTTCCCTGCATTAAGACCCAATAGCAACAGTGGTATTTTCTTAAATTTTGCTTCCCACTGGATCACCACTGTTATATTAACACTGTCAAAGGTTTGCCTCCCCTCCTCAAAACCACACTGATCCACACATCAGTTTTTGGCATCATCTTTGCCATTTAGTCACAGTAGACAAAAACACTTTATAATCGTGTTTTAGAATTGAAATATGCCTATATGAAGCTGGATCTGATGGGTCTTTACCATCTTTAGGTATAATAGCCCCCACAGCTTTCTTCCAAGATGTTGGTGCATCTCTTTTAAAATACTTTTAAACAAAACTTTCCAGCTCTTTACTACTATCTTCTCTCCTAGCTTACAAACTTCCACAGGAATACCATCTATTCCTGGAGACTCTATAGATGTTATACATGACCATTTTTATCTCATCTCCTCTTATCCTAAGCCTTATCTACCTCTAACCTTGGCATATTTAATAACTCCATAAACATCTCCATTTGTGGGTTTTTTCTTAATTTCCACATTTCTCTGCTTTATACAGCTTTTTATAAAATTTCTGAAATATTTCCAATACCTCTTCAGGATTTCTGATCATTTTCCTCGTTGTTAGCTCCCCACACTTTGCAACAACCCTTTTCTAAATTCTGTTGTCTGAGCAAAAAGCTTTTGTGCTTTTGTGTTATCAAAAAATAACTGCTTAACAGCAGTCTTTCTAAACTCATGCATATTATTGAGATAATCCCTTATTTTCTCTTTGGCACTCTGTAGTTGCACCTCTTCTTATTCCGTGAGACCTATTCTGCAACAATTTAACCTTTGTCATTCCCTCTAAATAATTAATGTTACTTCTTAACCATATCTATTTTCTTTTCTATTCTTTCTACCCCGTTTTTAACTCAACTGTCACTTTATCCCACTCCCTAGCTATATTTTCTGAAGAAATTTCTATGTTCTCTAATAACCAGAGAATAATTTCCACTAACCATTTAAATTCCTCTCTGTTTAACAGAGAGGAGAGAAGAGCCAGGGTCTCATTTTTACTTCATTATCATGCATTTTTACTTTAGTTATTACTGGGGCAAGATCTGAAATGGTTACTGGACAGGTATCAAAACTTTCAATTAAATGCACGCTCCTGTGAAATGTAATTCATTTTTTATACCTTGGGGAATATATAAATTCTCAGAGTGTTCCTACTACTGAATCCACATCTTCCATACAAAATATTTTCATAAATTTCTTCAAAATCTCTCTCTTTTTTTTTTTTTTTTTTTTTTTTTACATTTGCCCTTGTAGGCCTCCCAGATACAGCCTCACTGTTAATAATTAAATTCCAACCCTACCTATAAGTAAGATTCCCTGATTAAGGCCGGTTATTTTTTTCACAATTTTCTTATGTTCCACTGTAGCAGTTTTAGGTTGAATATACATGAATGGCAGAAAAAAATCTTCCTCCCTTGCCAGTACCCCCCTTACTACGATAAATCTACCATTATTATTTTTTCCTCTCTATCACGTCTGGAGCTCCTCCAGCAATTTTGCACTGAATAACCATGCTGAAATCAGTCACATGCTCAGTTCTTTCCAAATGAGTCTCCTGCAGTACAGCTATTTGCACTGTGCATTTTTTAGTATCCGTTTACAAAAAGAGAATATAGTGTCTACATGAGACAGCATTCACATTTACAGACTAATATGGAAAGTGCTGTCATTATACTAAGTTATTGTTCTCATCCATTATGGTTAACAGCATGCTTTATATGTGGGAAGAACTTCCAAGGAGCTCAGAATTTATGAGCATAAGCATGCTATTGCCAATGGAGTTGAAAAGAATGCTATGTGTAAACACTAGAAAGAAAGAAAATGCAAAGTTAACTTTAAATGTTTAGTATTAGAAGCATTGAGTAACACCAAAAATATTAACAGAGGAAGAACTGGGATGGCTAGAGTACTGTTGGCAAGTTAAACTAAAAGCATGTTTTTTTTCCTGGTCTCAATAATAGAGGAATTTGTTATGTACCTAAGAAAAGGGTTAAAACACTGACTTTTTTAGAATTTTTGTAGAAGTTTTATTTCTCTTTAATTTAGCCTGTTTTATCATGTGACTAGGCTTAACTTAGATTAGATGTTGTTGGGTGATGTATCCCAAGAATGGGTATTTAATGTATGTAATGAACAATGAATTTTAGTCTGAAGAAGTCTCTAAGAGTGAAGGGAGATGAAAGTGCTAACTGAAGTCATTGTCTTGTTAATAAAGTGCCAATAATCCTACAGACACTGCAATTTATTTTTTATTCTGTTCTACACAAAGGTCAATCTTTTTAACAGGGAGGATGTAGATCAACGTGTGTGTATATACCGTTAAGAAGCTATCCAAGGGCTTGCACAAATGTATAAATACTCAGCATGTGTGACACTAACTGCCATTTTGCAGTTAGCTGTTGAGATGTAAGCTGTTTAACTAGTTAGCTCATATTTAATGATGCTGCTATCCATCCTGATGTGTTTGTATGTATTACAACATCTGAACGAAACCCCAAGCCTTCTTGCTATATGTATTATAAATGAATGAGTGACAACTCTGTATTCATATTCTGTCTCTAAACTATGGAATTCACTACCTCTTGCTACAAAGGTCTAATACCTGGCCTAACCAGCTTTAAAAAAAAATCTGAAAAATACATGGCTCTGCTCCTGTACAAATCCAGCCTAATGCTCAGCTCTTCCTCTTCTTCCGCACTAGCTTCATCCTCTTCCTCTTGTCACATCTCACTCCTTCACAGTCTACAAGATCCCAAGTCTCTCCCAACTCCTTCTCTGTTTCTATACCACATTCTTATACTACTACTCAGTCTGTAATGCCTCTATTCTTAACTCTCACAGTATATTTTTGCATCATTAACTCTTCTGCTATTTTCCTAACTTAAACAATCATTTTATTTTTCATGTAAAATAACAGCCGACGTTATACACTTTACTAATTACATACTATTTTTATATGCTTTATCTACTCATAGGCTATGTTAAAATGACAAACTGTCTCTATTGATAAAACTATAGAAAATGTCCAGGTGTATAGTATGTCTTGTAACCTAGTTTACGTTCTATCAACTTCCTTATGTCACTTGTATTGTTTTTGGACTATAATGTATTTGTATTGTATTGTATGTGGAGCTTTTCTCCCCAGGTCTTCGCTGAAAATAGGTTTTGTAGACCCAGTCGGACCACCTCGGTAAACAAATGCCAAATAAATAAAATACCAAGAGTATATATTCCCCATTCTGAAGGAAGTAAGGCCTCCTTGAAATTGATTTCAAGTACAGATCTGCAATCGTAGGGCTGCATACATATCTGCTGACCTCAAGACCCAAATGTAGTGAAAGTTTCAGAAGAGAATATGAGGACTTCCCTGCTTAGTTTAGCAGAAACATATCAGTGTCAAGCGGGAATGCAAAAAAAAACAGAAATAGATAAAAATCAGGCAGCAACCGAATATGCCAAAAAACAAAAGAAAGAATACAAGATGAAGGATCAGATGAAAAGGCAAAAAATGTGGAAAATTGATAAATATTGTTGCAACTGTATAAAACTCTTGGAACAACCTGATGTTGATCAGCATCGAACACAGAAATGGTTAAGCAGAGGCAAATTTAAATCAAATGACTAAAGGTTGATATTGGTGGCCCAAGACAGTGGACTACTTGCATGTTGGTTTACAAAGTCCAATGAACATGGGGGGGGGGGGGGGGGACAGACAAAAGTAGTTTTTGTAAAACAGAAATGAAAACAGTCACACATCTTATTCTTGGTTGTGATATACTAATGCCAGAAGGACTGTAATACTGAAAGGCATGATAATGGTGACAAGACTTTTGCATTGGAAATTGTGCAAACATAATACTGATGTAACTAAAAACACTGAAAACATAAGCCACAAAGCATTAAAGAAAATGATTAAGTATATATCACATGGGATCACCCATTACAAACAGTGCAAAAAATAGTTGAGAGAAAACCAGACATGGTAGTCCATGAAAAGACAAATGAAACACTGATCACCGAAACTGCTACACCCAGTGACTACAGTATCTTACATAGAGAAAGAGAGACAAAAGTCATAAAATACCAGGATTTGCAGGCAGAAACAAGAGCAACGTGGAAAAATACCCATACAGTTCCAATAGTAGCAAGATGTTACAAAAAAGAAATTCCAATCATACTTGGATATGTTGCAGATACACTTAAATCTGTATGAATTGCAGGAGAAGTCATTACTGGGCACATTGCGGGTGCAGTGAAGAGCACTTCTGGCTAACATCAAAGAATGAAACAATCAACTTTACTCATACTTTGACTTAGGAATGGGGTCCATTCCTGTCATGGTATTAGAAACCCAAAAAACTTGGAAGTCTGTATGATATGTTATTCAATGCACACCATAGTTTTAGATCATGATGCGAGTGTCCATCTGATGTTGGCCCTCTGTCCAAAGCCACATGGCCCATTTGTCCTTCCTAACAAAGGTAACTGCAAGGACAATGCAGAATGATGTAGTGATTGCACTTTCACGGTGGCCACAGGAAACCATTAATCTTAACTAGTCTGTCCTTAACTAGATATTAACTTTCTACCTCCCCTTCATCCATCCCTTTTCCTTTCTCCACCTGTCCAATGTCCTGTTGAATGTCTCTGTGGATGTCTTCTCTACCCCCATTCTAACTTACATTTTACAGGTTTCATACCCTCTGTCTCCAGAAGTACTTTCACCAACTCAAGAACTACTGGCCTACACCACCTGCAGTCTACACAACCCCTATCAATATCAAAACACATTTCTTTTAATATCTGACACAAGCTCCATCTTTTTTGTGTCGTCATAATCTTTTCAGTGGCTTTCCTCTGGACTCCTTCCAGTAGCTGATATTTCACATGCCAAGAATCTTTTGCACAAGTGTAGTGAATACAAACTACCATGTTAGTCAGCCTTTAAGAGACCATCCATAAATACATCGCCAACCTTCAGTAGTGTACTTTAATTTCATTTTACCATTGTTAAACAGGTTGGTACACTGGTCTAAAGCCTTTTTTGGCTACAGCCCGGGTCAAAAAGGCAAACTTAACAGATGTTATTTGACAAGAGAATTTGTTTGTGTCTTTCGGCTTTTCCAGGTTAGGGGTCGCCACAGCGGAACTCCGGTCCGCTAATGATTGGCAGTTGACTTTTACGTACTGGCTTGCCAGGCCTGATGCACAACCTTCAACGAAGGTACACCCATTCACGCATGTCTCCACGTAGAAGACGCTCTAGCTGAGAATCGTACCCGACAGCGTCTTACTGTGAGGCGACAATGCTACCGCAGCACCACCACCGCGGTTAAGAATAAAGTCTTGTAATATTAACATAAATTGCAGTAAACTGAAAAAAATTGTTGTAACATACTCATTTATAACAGTTAAAAGAAAGTGCAGGTTATCTGGCATTATTAATTTTTGAAAAGATCCACATGCTTACATTTACAACACTGCTGAAACACTTGTGACACTACACAATTTTACTTAACCATACTGACAGATTGAGAAATCACAGTTACACTTTGTGAAACAGATCACAGTGCAAAGCAAAGGGCTGCAAGACAAGGTGTAGCATTTTCAGGCATGTTCTGTTAAATTGTTACAAGCAACAGCTTTTGCGAGATGCAAAGGAGATATTGTCTGGGAAGCTACAGCAGGTGACAGACTATGTTTGAAATGGGCCTATTAGTGCAAGGGGTTGGGCTGGGTACAGTGATGCACTGGAGGGGTCTTGGGTGCAAGGAATGGTCCTGATTACAAGTTTCAATTGAATGGACGACAGTCGCTATAAGAAAAAATAGAATGCTGATCAGGTACACAATTACATTAAAAGAAAATGCACCAACAGAAACAGAACACTACAGAATAAATGTGCAGTTTTAAACCTCTGCTTCTATGCTATGCTCTTGCTCCAATCATCCATCTACAAAGAAAATCAAAATTTCTCTGTTTTGTGGTACTTTACTTACGTACAATATAAAGTACGAAAGCAGGAGAGGGAGCACTTCTTGTTTTCAGTATATGGCTGCTAACACTTTGCTTCATTTCTAGCAAGTGGATCTTTCAATTTGAAACTGCTTCATGGTAAGTATTTGTAATGCTAAACTTAATATGGTATGTGGTCTTTCTGGAAATGTCTTGTACTTGGGTAATGTAACATTTCTTGTGTAACTAAAAAGTAATCTGTTCATAACTTGCCAATATTTTATCATATGTGATTCAAATGTCTGGTGATATATTTCTGACAGACAGTATTATCCTTCCTGCAAACTGAATTAATTCTGCATGGGTACGTTAGTCATTACATTTTCATACAGAGTATCTGCAAGTCACGATTTTCATTCTGTTTTATAGAGCACAGCTCTCTGCTTTCCTGGATTCTCTACTTTTTCCCTTATAAGAGGTATGGATCTGGAGCAAAACCCCACAGACTAAAAATTACTACTAGAGATGTATTATTCCACCAGAGAATACAATGGACTTGCGTTAGTGTGTAAGAAATTTAAGCATTACTCATAAAATAGTTTTCATAATTTACATAAACGAAGACCTGTTTGAGAGTATAACAACTCATCTCCTAATAAAACAGTCTCTCAAATTATCACAAGTCAGTTTATATGAGCATGATGTCATTGCTGACATTTTCCAAGAATTACTTGAATTATGCAATCTTTTCAAAGGGGGAAGCTATGGTACAACTTTGCCCAATTCACTTACCATTAGATTTTAAACAAGCTACTCGAACATAGTGGTCCTGGATTGTCCCATAAAAAAATTCACTTGTACCCAGCAATCATAATTTTTTTTAAAAACAGCATCATAAAAACTGGCAGATGGAGATCCAGTTTTGAGAGAGAAACTCTGCACAGTGGATAACTTTATGTCAACTACAAAACAGGGCCCAGAGTGGCACAATGTTGAACCTCTCTGCATGCTGCACTATATGTTTATTTCTTAAGACGAATACTTGAGTGTTTACTATTGCAATTCAGTGAATAATGTAATGTCTGCACAACTATAGTGATGAACTGATTTACTAAATGAGATTTTCATACAATTGTTTCCTCTCCTTGATATACAAAGTTATACAATGGATCAGATCAGTAAATGGTAGGCCCATTGTCAATAAGCGCAGAACTACTGGTGCAAATGTTAAGACTACGTGAGAAATGAAACACTCCTGGGTTGCTGAGGATGCACCCCCCAATCATACACTGTTGAAGCATTGTCAAAATATCTTGCAAAACTGCCAGAGAAGTGATAATTATCAACAGGACAGAAGTGAGGGATGTTCTGGACAAGCTACAACAAAGGCAAAGATGGAATAAGAAAATGCTACAAAGGATGTCGTCAACTTCTACATCACAGCAGATAAGCCACTTGTGTATCTGATAACACGGGCATATCTTCAGTAACAAAAAAGCAGAGTCCCTAACAAACCTTTCTGAATGAACATTCATATGGAACAGCTCCCAGATTACCATTACCCTGAAAGGAAACTTGGACCTGGACAAGATACATAGTTTACAGCATCTTGCTGAAGTACTCTGGACAGAAAAAAGTTGTTGCTGCACTGTGATTTCTCCAACACACCTGCTGATTACTCCTTAACAGTACAACCATTTGTCCCCCATTACCAGGGAAAGGGTCAACCATGAGGGGGCTATCATTTTGGCAATCAACTTGAATGGGTCAGATGTGACCTGAAGCTGTGTGGCCAGTTAATCTGAATACTCTCTGGTCTAACCCGGTTTTAGCAGAGGACCCAAAACTCTGTTCATCCTTGAAATAATTTTTAGTTCAGTCAGTACAAAACCTAAGCTTGTAATAAACATCTGAACAATGGGGCAGATACTCCCCTAGCTGAGGGGGAAAAGCAACAAGTGGGTCAATTCTCTTGATTAGAGAAGTCTCCATAGCTATTTTAAGCATGAAGGAAGGATTATCTGTCTCTGTGAAAGGCCAAACAAGATGGCTTAACTGAAACATAATTAAGCTGGCAAGATTCTCCTAGCAACAATAGAGTACCTTAAATAAAAGGAACTTGTGCCCCCCTCCAAAAATGCATGATGTAAACCCAAAAATGCCTGATGTAAACAGAGGTCAAGTAAGCCTCTCCAGAATGACAAGCACCAATGTGGTACCAAATTTCACATGAGAGATCGACGAGGTCCTTTCAAAAATACCTTGCATATCTTGGAGCCACAGGGGCCTACCGTGTGATGCAGGACTGCAAATTGCCACTAGATGGGACTCTTACAACAGCAGTGGAATACAAAATATAAAAAATGTCACAATGGTAGTGCACACCCATTAGAACAAGTACAAAAAAGGAGGATCTAGTGTCCCCTTGTCTCTAGGTCTGGCAAACAAAGCTTTTGTGAGGTGGGCAGGATATGTACTACTTGACTGGAAAGAAGGTTTACTAGTAATTAGTGGAGCCACAGAATTTAAGCTGCTAACATGAGGAGTGTCCAGGTTATGTTTGCCAGAGGAACAGGTTAGAAAGTGTTTGGTGGTGGTGGGGGGATGCAGATGCAAGGACTTTTCTAGGTCATAAGGGCAAAGCATAGGAGAAAGAACCTTTTCGACCAGAAGCAGTAAGAACATATGAAGAGGCTGCTGACCTAATGGTTTGTTTGAATGAACCTCCTCACAAAAGAAAAAAAAAATTGGGAAGCAAAATGCAGTCCATGGGGTTATTAATAGACCAAGACATCCATATCTCACCTCCAGGACGAATTATAAAGTTACCGCACTAGGTACTGGTCAGAGATATGAACAAGTGGCAATACGATTTATCCCATAAAAAGCCATAAAACACTTGAATGACCACACCTGGAGTCTTACAGAGAGGCCCAACCTAGCTTCTAGGAAAATGTAGCTCTCTTAGAATACAAATGGCCTTCAAAAAGTGAATGGACTGGGTGACCCATTACCAGTCTTTAAAAGCTTCCCTACCTAAACAGGGATAACATCTGGCCTTTCTTGTTTTGGGGATAACTATAGTGCTGTCATGTTGTCAACAGTAAAAAAAAACAACTGCTGCCGAGGAAGAGAATCTTGAAAAGGCAGATAAAGTGAGAAGAGGACAACTGCCCATATTTCTAGGTTACAGATGTGGAGGTGGAATTACAGGCGACCAGACTCAGGACCACCTGCTCATTGTAGTAAGCCCAACTATAATGCCAGACCCAAGGGTAGCTGGAAAGCTTCCAGAGATCAGATGGCCAAGAACAATGCATCACTAAAAATGCTGCTTATAGGCTTTGGAAATTTTAACCTGCTGGGATACTGGAAAAAAAGGTGTGTGTGATCACTGCATCCAAACATCTGTGCAAGATAGTGGTCCTGGTGTGAGACATCAGTGATATGACTGCTGCCACCAAGCAGAACTGTGCCATGGCAGAGATGGACTTTTGCTTCCTGGATACTGTGGCCTGGAGGGTTAATATCCTATCTTTGAAAATATGTGTACACTAAAGACTTAAATGTGGTTTACAACCTCTTAAAGTGAGTATTTAAGAATGTACTGAATCTTCTAAACAAAACGATGGTCTCAGTGCCTATCAAAATCTACCAGTAAACTGAAAAAAGGCACAGAGAACTTGGCTACAGGACAAAACTTCACTTTATTCCAACAAAACACAAATAATAACACTGTGTAACCAGTTCCTCTTACGTTTTCTTCAACAACTACTTCATCAGATAAAATTGACCTCATTACACAATTATATAACCTGTCACTGTTTGAATGAACCAATGAAAAAACAACATTAATTAAAAATGTAAAAAAGTGTG
>NC_056739.1:571227869-571247869 GCF_019279795.1 Protopterus annectens | reverse complement strand
GAAGCTTCTTTGTTCACCAGTGGGACTGTGGAGCTTTGAGCAGCCTATCTGTCCCTGGAGGAGTGATCTCAGCACAGAATCTTGTTGTTTATTGGCCGTTTTGGACCAATTCCTAGCTCTTTCAAGTCCCCTGTTTTAAAAACCCGCTTTAGCGCTGCTTTGCGCGATTTTGCGCATAGCAGTATCGGGCAGCGCCGCCTAAACAGGTTTAAACTATTACCGGCTCCACAGAGTCTGCTCTTCATGTTTTCCCTTGGAACTGATTTGTATCTTAAAGGAAGCACTCTATTTTCATTTTATAGCCTTTCACTTGCACTTAGAAGAAATTTTAAAGCACTAAAACCTCTCTTATACTCTTCTAAATACTTAACTGATCCTCCTAGATCAGTCAAAAGTAGTAATTATTAATATCCTGACATGTTCAAAGGTCAGTTTCATGTGTACTCTCCAGTCCAGCTGGTGAATATGGGAATCTTAAGGCAATGTTACAACTGCCTTATGTACACAGACAACCCTCTCCTCCTTCCAACAAACTCAAATATATGTGAGAAGTGCAACTATATTGCCAAACTGGAGGCTGAGCTCTCTCGACCCACGGCTGGCACAGTCAATCAGGAAAAGAAGGTAACCACACATACCACAAATCCCGTCTCACAAAGACCTATAGCAACAACAAACCAAACACATAAACACACAAAAACATACTCTGAGGCTCTAAATAAAAATCTGTCAAAACAGCAGAGACCTCCAAAGAAGACACCCAAACAATGGCTACCCCACAACAATACCCACATATCACATAGTCCACAAAGTCAGTGTGCCACAAAGTCACATCTCTTAAGGCTAAACAACACACCTAATACACCTGTTATAGGTGAGTCTATAGTCAGACACACTGACGTCCCACTCACCAGGTTGAAGAAGGAGAAGGTCACTGTAAGCTGTTTGTCAGGTGCCAGGATCCGCCACATAACACACGCACTCAGGTTATGCCAAAGCAAGTACAAATATGACTCCGTTATTGTCCATGCTGGTGTGAATGGACCTCAGACGTGCCTCCCTGGACTACATGAAAAAAGACACAGGAGCTCTCTGATCATGCAGCCCAGGCTGGTATGACCCTGACCTTGAGCAGCATCTTACCCTCACCAAGAATGCCGCCACAGTATAAAAACAAAATAAGTTTTAACAATTGGCTGAAGTATTGGTGTCATTCAAAGGGGATCCAGTGTCTGTCATCCTGGGATGACATGCTCGAAAAGCCATATTGCTTCGCCAGGGACGGCTTGCACTTGTCACCCCTGGGCTTTCGAATACTGGCTAAGGCTCTTGCCACTCCCATAGTGCCTTTTTTAGGCAAGGCTCAAAAGACAAACCCACCTCCATAGACAATACAAGGAAAAAGAAACTAAGGGTTATGCTGCTCAACGCCAGAAGTCTAAACCTCAAAATGCAAGCACTCGAGACTCTCCTCAGTATGGAGAACATCGATGTCTGTGCAGTAACAGAAACCTGGTTCAAGGCTCCTGAAAGCACCCCAGCACTACCAGGTTATACTTCATACCATGCTTTTCGGCCACAAAACTCGGACCGAACCACAAAAGGAGGGGGAGTATCCATATACATCAAAAATACCCACACCTCCAGGTTTAGTAGCACTGCACAAAGCAACGGAAACCATCCATGTGCAACTAACAGTGGGCAAAACTGCCTTTCAGTTTATAGCCTGCTACAGACCACTCTCCCAAATTCAGGAATCCCACTCGGCCTTCCTGAGAACACTGGAGAACATGAAGGTCTCTCCAAACACCATTTTATTGGGTGACTTCAACTACCCAAACATTGACTGGGTAAACTACTCAAGCCCACAGACCCTCGCCCAACGGTTCCTAGAATTTATAAACTCAAATGTTATGGAACAACTGGTCACCACCCCCACAAGAGGGGAAAACATTTTGGACCTGGTCATCACAAAAGTACAGTTTTGTACCTACCATAAATGTAGATGTTCGAGTGCTAATACAGCTGCAGTCATAACAGATGGGTTCTCCTGCCGTCAGGCGGGTCCTCGGTCGGCCGAATTCCAAAGTCTAGGTCCGGCGTCGGTGGTCATCGCTTCTTCCCTGACGTCAGTGCGACAGGGGTATAAAGGAACCAGCCGACGCCATTTTCTTCAGTTTTTCTTGCCCCAGATGCCAGGTGCCCCCAGAAGGAAGGAAATACATAAATTTGTGTAATAAAGCAATGCAATATAATCAAAATACAGTAGTTGCAAGCAAATACACCATAAATGAATACCCCAATCAGGTTGTATGAGGAGGCGTTAGCCAGTAGGCCTGTCCCAAGAGGGGAAGGAGGAAGGGAAACCTGGACTGCAGCTGTATTAGCACTCGAACATCTACATTTATGGTAGGTACAAAACTGTACTATGTTGATCGTGCATACAGCTGCAGTCATAACAGATGGGTAGAATCCCAAAGCTAAGAAAGGGGTGGTAGGCACTAGGTGGAACTAGGAGGAGCCAGGATGCCCTGCAAGACTGCAGTGGCAAAGCCTGCTCTACTTTTGGAGTATAATGGTAGGTGGTAGTGCTTGGAGAAGGTATGCACAGAACTCCAAGTGGCTGCTTCCAAAATATCTTTGGTAGGAACTCCTCCGAGGAAAGCTGCAGAGGTAGCTGTGGCCCTTGTGGAGTGAGATCTGATGCCTGTAGGTACAGTTTTGCCATGAAAAGAATAGCAAAAGCGTATGCAGTGGGCTATCCATTTTGAGATTGTCTGTTTGGAAATTGGCTTTCCTTGAGCTCCTATAGCATAGGACACAAAGAGCTGTTCTGATTTTCAGAAAGGCTTTGTTCTGTCCAAATAATAACACAGTTGTCTGTGGATGTCCAAGGAATGTAGTAATCTCTCCCCTTTGTTTTGAGGATTAGGATAAAAGGTAGGTAAGTGTATGGCCTGATTCAAAGCTACCCTGGATACCACTTTTGGCATAAAAGACGGGTTGGTTCATAAGGAAACTCTGTCCTGATGGAAGATGATAAAAGGCTGCACAGCCATGAGAGCTTGTAGTTCTGAAACTCTACGAGCTGAGGTAATAGCCAGAAGGAAAGCTGTTTTCCAGGACAAATATTGCAAATCTGATGAGGCAGCTAGCTCAAAAGGAGGCAAGGTCAGTTTTCCAGAATGAAATTGAGATCCCAAGCAGGTATTGGTCGTTTCCTTGGGGGTTTTAGATTCTTAGCCCCTCTGAGGAACTGTCTTAAGAGAGGGTGAGAGAATAAGGGTGGATCAGTGTTGTATTCTGCAGAAATGGCTGAGGCATGGATTTTGATGGAGGAGAATGAAAGTCCACTGCTTAGCAGCTCAGCTAGATACTGTAGTATTTGAGGTAAATTCAGTTTTCCAGGATCCTGGCCCTTTTTCTCATTCCAGACACAAAACAGTTTCCATTTTGCGGAGTAAGCTTTTCTAGTTGACGGCCTTCTGGCCTCCAAAATGACATCCTGCACCTCCTTGGAGAGTAGGGTCTGTTGTGATGCTAAGGAATCTTCCATGCGGCTAGATTGAGTGTTTTTAGCTGGCTGTGAAGAGTTTTGAAGCTGTGCCGAGTTAGGAGAAGAGGCATTAGAGGCAGGGCCCATGGTGGGGAATGCGTCAGGCTCCTCAGGAGTGGGTACCAGTGTTGTCTTGGCCAGTCTGGAGCAATGAGAATCATCTTTGGTCTGTCTGCTCTGGTTTTCAATAGAACTTTGGGCAGCAGAGGAAGAGGTGGGAAGGCATAAACTGTCATTGATGTCCAGCTGAAAGAGAGCGTCCACTCTCCAGGCCTTTGGATGGAAAATCCTTGAGCAGAAGTTTGTCAATTGGTGATTTTTGTGGGAGGCAAAGAGATCTATGTCTGGCCTTCCCCATGCTTGGATTATCTCTGTAAAAACTTTTGGATGCAACTTCCATTCGTGTGGATCTGTCATATTTCTGCTTAGGTTGTCTGCCAGCGTGTTTTCCTTGCCTGGCAAGAACTGTGCTTGTAGTTCGATTTGTAAGTCCACGGCCATGTTCTAAAGTGACATGGCTAGTCTGCATAGGGGGTATTAATGTGTTCCTTCCTGTTTGTTTATGTACCACATAACTGTGGTGTTGTCCATTCTTATCAATAGTTGACCTAGTTGCAGAAGGTCTTTGAAAGCTATAATAGTATTTATTACTGCTAGCATTTCCTATTGATTGATGTGAAGGTGCTTTTCTTTTTGGGACCATTTGCCTGAATGCACCGATCTGTCATGTGCGCCCCCCAGGCATAGTCCGAGGCGTCTGTTGTGATGACTTGATTTGCTTGAGGCTTGCCGAATGGAAAACCAGTGTTTGTTTGGCATGCTTGAGCCCATCACAGAAATTCCTTTTGAAGACATGGAATTAGTGGCATTATTGTTTCCAAACTGTGGCTGTGTTGAGACCATAGGTTTTTCAGGTACCATTGAAGTTTCCTCATATGCAGCTTTGCACATGGGATTAGTAAGATGCAAGATGCCATGAATCCCAGAGCCTGCAGGATTTTCCTTGCAGTCAGCCTGGTGCAATTTGCTCGTGCTCTGAAGTATTGAGTTAGTTGCCCCTGCTTCTCTGGCGTGAGGTAGGCCATCTGGGTGTTTGTGTCCAAGTTGGCACCTAGGAAAATTATTTTCCGAGAGGGTATTAGCCTTGATTTCTTTTTGTTGACTGTGTATCCCAGAGAGTTCAACAACATTATTACATAAGCCAGATGTTTCAGAAGAATGTGCTTGCTGTCCGCTTGGATCAGGCAGTCATCCAAATAGGGGTATATTTGTATCCCTTGAAGTCTGCAGTAGGCAATTACTGATGCCAGGCATTTCGTGAATACGCTGGGCGCAGTAGATAAGCCAAAGGGCAATGCAGAGAATTGATAGCGGGTTGAACCTGCAAGAAATCTGAGGTATCTTCTGCAATTTTGTCTGACTGGGACATGCAGGTATGCCTCCTTGAGGTCCAATGTTACCAGCTAAGACTCCTTGCCCAGCATGGGAAGAAGCTGCTGTAGAGAGAGCATCTTGAATTTTGGTACGAGTAGAAATGTGTTTAGGATGGATAGGTCCAAAATAGGTCTCCAATCTTTTCCCTTCCTTGGTACTAGGAGTAGTCCGGAATAAAAACCTTGACCTTGTTCGTGCGTAGGTACCTCTTGAATAGCTTTCATGTCTATGAGATCTGTAATTTGCCTTTGTGCCTCTGCCCTTTGATTGTGTGGCAAGTTTGACATGCCTCTCATTTTTGGAAGGGTGTGAAAATGGAATCTGTAGCCTCTGTTTATAATGTCCAGGATCCATTTGTCTTTTGTGACAACATGCCAATTTTTTGAAAATAATGCCAGTTTTCCTCCTAAGGGTGCTGCCATTTGAGTCTTGCTTGGCATGCAAAGGGGAAAGTCATTGGGCTTGCTTTCTGAATGGTTGCGAGTTATCCTCACCACCTCTTTGTGTAGGAGCTTGCCATTGTCTGCCTCTAAACGATCCTTGGGATTGTCCTCTGCCCCTCGGGTGCCTGTATCTACCTCTTTGGGGTCTGTCCGTGGCTGGAAAGGACCAATTTTTGGAAGGCCAATTTCTACTGAAGCGTGGGGGTTGTACCTGTAGAAAATCTTTCACAGTTTGCATTGATTTAGCCTTTTCCTCCATTTTCCTTAATACCTCCTCAGCATTAGCACCAAATAATACATCCTTTTGTAGAAGGGCATCTAGTAATTTAGCTTTGACATGATCTGGCAAGGTTTGTTCCTTGAGCCAGGCATGTCTACGTATGACTGATCCTGTAACAGCAGCTCTACATGAGGCCTCTAGAGCATCAAAACCACATTGTAAGGTATGCTTACCCACTTGTTCTGCACTATGCATCAAATCCTGCAACTCCTTCAAGTCTGGTTGTTCAGGTTGTGACATTTTACTTTTCAATTGTGATAACAAAAACTGTTGGTATTTTAGCATATGGAACTGACAGTTTAAGGCCCTCATGGTTAAGGTAGCCGAGGTATATACCTTTTTACCTCACCTTTCTAAGGATCTGGAATCTCTCTCGGAAGGTAATGGATTTTTAGCAGTGGAGGCCTTAATTCCCTTGGAGCCCTGTGAGATGGTTTCTGGGTCAGCAGCATGGCTTTTGTATAGAAATTGGTGTGAGTCAGGAACCCTGTAGTATCTGTCAGGCTTGACTGGGGCTGGAGGTAGAGAATCCGGGTTAAGGCAGGCCTCTGAGTACACATCATCTAGTATGTCCAAGACAGGAGGTATAGCCAGAGGCCTGTGCTGAGGTAGCAAGAGAAATTCCCTAAGCCTTTTCTTGGAATCTGAATAATCTTGGCCTTCCCAGTGGAAGTGTTCTCTTAAGGTATACAAAGTTTCCCCAAATGAGTAATCCTCTGGGGGGATACAGAGGGAATGGACTCCTCTGCATCAGAGTCTTCAAAAGGGGAGTAAGAATGTTCCTGATCATCAGAGTGCTCTGAAATAATGGAGCCCTGATCAGAGGAGGGGGATTCTTCCTCCACTCTGGGCCTTTTGTCTGGGGGGGGGGGGCTGAGAACCCCTGATAAGAGTAATTAAATCCTCAGCCATTTTAAGCATCTGTTTTTTTAGGCATGGGGCCTGGAGATGGGCCCTGTGTAGCTTGTCTCTTAGAATGCATGGCTGCTTTAGACTTAGTGAAAGCAAAGAAGAGGAAGGTCTGAAGACACCTTGAGAGGAGGTAGACCTGTCCACATTCTGAGATTCAACGCCAAGAGTGGCTTCGGTATCTGTAGTCGGGGTGTGGGCCGAGGAGCCTGCGACCTCGGGCACAGGAGACACCGCCAATGAAGTGACGTCGGTAGTCAGGGGCTGCGTAGGTGCCTCGCTGAGAACCGGACCACGTGTAGTCGGCTTTGGCGTGGTGTCGGTAGAGGCCGCGGACCTCGTGTGTCGGTCCTTATCTTTTGCCAAAATAATGCTGGGCGAACTCTGCCCGATGCTTAATGGTGCGTTTGTTGAATGTAGCACAAAAGCGACAGACTGATACGTCGTGGTCTGGGCCTAAAGGTACAGTTTTGCACCTACCATAAATGTAGATGTTCGATAGGTATGCATCTGCAGTCATCACATATGGGTTGTCCTGCCTCAGGCAGCCCTTCGGTCGGCCGGATTCCAAAGTCTGGGTCCGGCGTCGGCTGATGTCGCCTCCTCCCCGACGTCAGAGCGCCTGGGGTATAAAAGTGCCAGCCGACGCCATCTTCCTCAGTTTTTCTTGCCCCAGATGCCAGGTGCCCTCTAGGAAGGCTAAATTTGGAGAAATGCAATAAAAATCCAAACATCTGCAAAAATATAGAACATATATATATATATATATATATATATATATATATATATATAAATAAAAAACAAATACACCATAATAGATCCCCCCCAGCTAGCTAATAGAGGGGTAAGCACCCTAGGAATACCACAGAGGGGAAGGAGGGAGGGTAAACCTGACTGCAGATGCATACCTATCGGACATCTACATTTATGGTAGGTACAAAACTGTACTATGTCCTTCAAGGATGCATCTGCAGTCATCACATATGGGTAGAATACCATAGCCAATCTGGGGGTGGAGGAACTAGGAAAAGGATGGTGTAGCTAAGATACCCTGCAGGACAGCCGTAGCAAAGCCTGCTCTGGATCTGGAATATAAAGGTAAATTGTAATGCTTGGCAAATGTATGCACGGAGCTCCATGTGGCAGCTTCTAAAATGTCCTTTGTAGCCACCCCTCTTAAGAAGGCTGTGGAGGTGGCTGTGGCTCTCGTAGAATGAGGTCTAATATTAGCTGGTACAGTCTTAACATGAAATGAGTAACAAAAGCGAATGCAATTTCCTATCCATTTAGAAATAGTCTGTTTGGAAATTGCTTTTCCTCGAGTACCAGCAGCATATGCTACTAGCAGCTGGTCAGCTTTTCTGAAACCTTTAGTTCTGTCCAAGTAGTAGCGCAACTGCCTGTGAATGTCCAGGGTGTGTAACAGTTTCTCCCCTTTGTTTTGTGGATTAGGGAAGAAGGTAGGCAAGTGAATGGCTTGATTCAATGAAACCCTGGATACCACCTTTGGCATAAAGGTAGGATTAGTTCTTAATGAAACTCTGTCCTGGTGAAAAATAATGAATGGCTGCACTGCCACCAGGGCCTGCAATTCTGAAACCCTTCTTGCTGAGGTTATTGCCAGAAGGAAGGCAGTCTTCCATGAAAGGTACTGTAGATCTGCAGATGCTGCTGGTTCAGACGGAGGCAGTGTTAATTTTTCCAACACGAAGTTAAGGTCCCATGCAGGAAGAGGTGGTTTCCGAGGAGGTTTGATGTTTTTGATTCCTCTTAGAAACTGTCTTAGGAGAGGATGAGAAAAGACAGGTGGATCAGTGTTATACTCTGCTGAAATTGCTGAAGCATGAATCTTAATAGAAGAGTAAGACAGACCATTGTGGAACAGTTCTGCCAAATATTCAAGGATATGAGCCATGTTCATCACTGTCGCATCTAGGCCCTTTGTGGTGTTCCAGATGTGAAATCTTTTCCATTTTGCTGAATATGCCTTTCTTGTGGAAGGGCGGCGAGCTTCCATAATGATATCCTTCACTCTCTGAGATATCTTATCCTGAGAGTCAAGGTATTCTCCACGCTGTTAGTTGCAATGTTTTGAGGTTGGAATGTAGAGTTTGGTATCTGTGCTGTGTCAGTAGAAGTGGCCATAGAGGCAGAGGCCATGGTTTCGTACGTGACATGCTTCTCAGCAGTGGGTACCAGTGCTGTCTTGGCCAGTCCGGAGCTATCAGAATCACTTTTGGCTGCTCTGTCCTGATCTTCAGTAACACCTTGGTCATTAATGGGATAGGAGGAAATGCATACACTGTCAGATTTCTCCAGCTGAAAGAGAGGGCATCCACTTTCCACGCTTGTGGGTGGTATGTCCTTGAGCAGAATTTCTTCAGTTGAGGATTGTGGGGGGATGCAAATAGATCTATGTCCAGGCTCCCCCAAGATTGTGTTATCTGTTGGAAGATGTCTGGGTGCAGCATCCATTCGTGTGAATCCATGATATTCCTGCTTAAGCTGTCCGCCAGTGTATTGTCTTTCCCTGGCACAAACTGAGCTTGCAGCTGTATATTGAGTTTCAAGGAAAGATCCCATAGATTCATTGCTAGTCTGCAAAGAGGGTAGGAATGGGTACCTCCTTGCTTATGTACCACATAACTGTGGTGTTGTCCGTCCTTATTAGTAGGTGGCCTTGATGCAGAAAGATTTTGAAGGCCTCGATTGCATGTATCACTGCTAGCATTTCTTTTTGATTTATGTGCATGCGCAGCTCCTTTCGTGACCACTGTCCTTGGATACCTCTGCCCTCCATGTGTGCTCCCCAACCTAGGTCTGAAGCGTCTGTTGTAATAGTTTGGGAGGTTTTTGGCTTTGTGAAGGGCATCCCCTTGTTGGAGTGGCTGGCCTGAGCCCACCATAGAAATTCCTTGTGAAGGCATGGAATGAGTGGGATTAACGTTTCCAAACTGTGACTGTGCTGAGTCCATAAACTCCTTAGGTACCACTGTAGCTTCCTCATATGAAGCCTTGCTTGTGGAATCAAAGGAATACAGGATGCCATGTAACCCAGGGCCTGCAGGATTTTCCTTGCAGTCAGCTGAGTTTGCCTTGTCAGATTCTTGAAATAATCCGGTAGCTGTCTGTTTTTCTTCTGTGAGATAAGCCATTTGGGTGGTTGTATCTAGATCCGCACCCAGAAAAGTTATTCTTTGGGATGGAACAAGTCTTGATTTGTGCATGTTGACTGTATATCCCAAGGCCTGTAGAAGATTGATGGCATACTTTAAGTCCTTTATCAAAGTTTGTTGGTTGTCCGCTTGTATAAGACAGTCGTCCAGATATGGGTATATCTGAATCCCCTGAAGTCTGCAGTGTGCTATTACTGATGCCAGGCATTTCGTGAATACTCTGGGCGCTGTAGATAAGCCAAAGGGCAATGCTGAGAATTGATAATGCTCTGACCCTGCAAGAAATCTGAGGTGTCTTCTGCAACTTTGTCTGATAGGGACATGCAGGTATGCCTCCTTGTGGTCTAGAGTCACCAGCCAAGACCCCTTGCCCAGCATGGGAAGGAGTTGCTGTAGAGTCAGCATTTTGAATTTTGGCACAATGAGATAAGTGTTCAGTGCGGACAAGTCGAGAATAGGTCTCCATTGATGCTCTTTTCTTGGAACAAGGAATAGTCTGGAGTAAAATCCTTGGCCTTGTTCTGAAATAGGCACTTTTTCCATGGCTTTCATTTGTAGCAAGTTTGAGATTTGTTTCAAAGCCTCTGCCCTTTGATTTGGTGGCAGACCTGGCATGCCTTTTCTTTTTAGCAATGTGTGGAAATGGAACCTGTATCCGTTGTCTATTATTTGGAGTGTCCATTTGTCTCTTGTAATGTTGTGGCAATTTTTTGAGAATAAAGAAAGCTTTCCGCCCAAAGGTGCTTCTAATTGAGCCCTGGTTGGCAGAATCAAAGCAAAGTCATTGAGTCTGTCCTTGTGCAGTAGTTGCAGGTCCTGAACTGCCTGTCTGGATTGGAGGTTGCCATTGACGGCCTCTGTAGGAGCCCCTAGCTTGCCCTCTACCTCTGGCACGTCTGTTCCTGCCCCTTTGAAATCTTTGTGTGTCCGGAAAGGACCAATTCTTGGAAGGCCAATTTCTACTGAATCTAGGCGGTTGGACTTGAAGAAAATCCTAAACTGCTTGTACAGATTTTGCCTTTTCCTCAACTTTCTTTAGGACTTCTTGAGCAGTGGAACCAAATAACTTTTGCTTTTCCAGTGGAGCATCCAAAAGCTTAGCTTTAACATGGTCTGGCAAAGATTGTTCCTTCAGCCAAGCATGCCTACGTATGACAACACCAGTCATTGCTGACCTACATGAAGCTTCCAATGCATCATACCCACACTGCAAAAAATGGTTACTAACCTGCTGTGAGTTATGTACCATATCCTGAAAGGATTTACGGTCTAGGGGTTCAGTAGAAGACAGTTTCTTATGCATTTCTTCTAACAAATACTCTTGGTACTGTATCATATGAAATTGACAATTTAATGCCCTCATAGCAAGAGTGGCAGAAGTATATACTTTTTTACCCCATCTCTCTAATGCCCTGGACTCCTTTGCAGAGGGAATGGGTTCTTAGTAGTAACAGCTGCAACCCCTTTAGGGCCCTGTGAAATGGTTTCAGGATCAGCAGAGTGGGCCTTGTAAAGAAAATTGTGTGTGTCCGGGACCGTGTAATACCTATCGGGCTTAACAGGGGCCAGAGGCAGAGTGTCAGGGGTCATACTAGAGTCAGAATACACATCATCAATGACATTTAAAACAGGAGGAATAGCCAAAGGTCTATGTTGAGGTAAATGAAGAAAAGTTCTTAGTCTTTTCCTGGAATCAGAATATTCCTGGCCCTGCCATTTGAAATGCTCTCTCATAGTGTGGAGGGTCTCCCCAAAGGAAAGCTCTTCAGGAGGGGAGGCCGAGGGAATAGACTCCTCTGCATCCGAATCCTCGTAGGCCGAATAAGCCTCCTCCTGGTAGTCAGAGTGATCCGAGCCCACAGAGGCCTCCTCTGAGGAAAGGGGATCAATAGGATCCACCCTGGGCCTTTTGTCTAGAGGAGGTTAGGAGCCCCTGTCCGGATGGGGCTGAGAACCCCTGATTAAAGAGATAAGGTCCTCTGCTAAGGTAAGAAACTGTGAACTAGAAGAGGGTCCCTGAGGAATAACCCTGGGAGGCATGGCTTTAGTGTGTTTTGCAGCTTTAGCCCTGGTGAAGGCCTTAATGGACATGGATGCAGGAGGCCTGGCTGCACCACGTGCTGGTGTAGCTTTGTCTAAAGGTATGGTGTCGGAGGATTCCAATACACCAGTTTCTGAAGGCAATTCTGTAACCGAATCGGTAGGAGCCTCCGGGGCCGAGGCTGTCGGTTGTATTGTTTCAGGGTTCGGAAGTTCCAAGGACTTGGTATCAGCCGAGACAGAGACACTCGCGGTAGGCCTAGCCGCGGTTTCAGCTGAAACCGTGGTCCGCGTGTGTTGGTCCTTGTCTTTCCGTTTTTTAATTAAATGAGATGTTGGGGTTTCCGACAGCATTTTGTATGAAAAACTAGCCCCAAAAAACTCTTCTGCGAACTCCGACCAATGTCTAAGAGTGCGTCGGTTGAAGGAAGCGCAGGCAGAGCAGGCCGAGACGTCGTGGTCTGGGCCTAAGCAGGGAAGACAGTAAGAGTGGAAATCCTTATGAGGTATTTATTTCCCACAAGTTAAATAATTATTAACTTTATCTGACATCGGCTGAGGCAAGAAAGAGTCCCTAACGGGGTACTTAGCTTTTGAAGTCTTCGGATAGCGAATTTATATGAGCTGGCCGACCGGCACTTGTGAACAGCTTCTGCTTCGGGCACCACGCGGCAAGAAAGACTGAGGAAGATGGCGTCGGCTGACGCTTTTATACCCTAGGCACTCTGACGTCGGGGAGGAGGCGACATCAGCCGACACCGGACCCAGACTTTGGAATCCGGCCGACCGAAGGGCTGCCTGAGGCAGGACAACCCATATGTGATGACTGCAGATGCATCCTTGAAGGACATCAAGGAATACAGAGGGAATGGAAATCCTTATGTGGTATTTGCTTCCCACATGAAATACAATTATTAACTTTGTCTGACATCGGTCTGACTTCCCTTCTTCAGGTCTGAGGAAGGGAAGTCATTGAATTTCCCGAAAGCGCTCACCTAATAAAGTGTCTGTTTGTTCTGCCTGAAGCAACTAGTCCTGGTTTTCATTTATTCAGTTTAGTGTGTTTACATCGTGCCTTTGTCTGTTTATGGAGCATATCATCATGGAACTCAAACAATGACATTGGAAACCTTCAGACACTGGATCCTACCTAATTTGGCTTTGTTAAAGGCAGATCTTGCCTCTTGAACCTGGTCGACTTTTTTGAAACAGTTACCAGGGCCATAGACGAAGGGAAAATAGTCCACACAGCTTACCTGGACCTCGCAAAAGCCTTCGACACAATACCCCATTCAGGAATCATAAATAAGCTCACTAGCTTAAATATCAACCCCTATGTCACAAAATGGGTTGCGAACTGGCTCAGGAATAGAACCCACATGGTCATAATTGCAGGTGCCTTGTCTGACTCTAAACCAGTCACAAGTGGAGTCCCACAAGGTTCAGCCCTGGGACCTCTCTTGTTCGGTATTTATTTCTCTGAGGTAAAGGCAAACACGGGAGGACTATGGCTGACCAAGTTCACAGATGACTGCAAACTGGGTGCCATTATAGGCTCTCCGGCTGACATAAGCATCCTCCAAAAGGGTCTCACAGACAGATAACTGGTGCCAAAGCCATGGCCTAAAGCTAAATGCTAAAAAATGCATAGTCATCCCCTTTGGGAAAAACAAAGTGCCCACAGACTACCACATAGGAGGTAATCCATTAAGTACAGAGGAAGTAATTAGGGATTTGGGGACCCAAATAGATAGTAATCTCTCCTTTGACAATCACATTGCCAAAGTGGTTAGAAAGACCTTCTATATAGCCCACCTCATCACGAAAGGTTTCACATCTAGATCAAGAGAGGTCTTTGTGCCACTCTATTCATCACTCATCAGGCCCATAATTGAATACAATGCCCCACTTGGGATGCACCTTACCAGACACCTGCAGCAACTGGAAAGACCCCAAAAGTAACTCAAGAGGATCAAGGGACTCAAACAGATGCCATATGCAGTTAGGCTAAAGAAATTCCAGCTCTACGCAGTTGCTTACCGCCTACTCAGAGGCGATCTGTGCCCGACATATAAAGCCATGTCCAACCCAGAATTAATGGACATGCTCCACCTCAAGAAATCCAAATCCCTTAGAGCTACACGCTCCAGACTTAAACCTCAGCACAGAAATAAATAGGACATGCTGGAGGGACAGATTCATATCCCAGAGACTCCTTTCACTCTGGGGCAAAATCCCAGTCCAGGTTAGGCAAAGCCCCTCACTGACCCTCTTCAAGAGGAATCTTGACGAGTGGATGGGAGATCGTAAGTATACCCCCGGGATCTCTTCTGAGTCCATGCTAGACAGAGGCACAATGAACTAACCATAAAGGGACTATATTCTGTGACCTACTATTCAAAGGCACAGTTTACAAATCTAAAAGGGTGGCGAAAGCCAAACACACTCTGGCTAGGCTTATAAATGCCCTAGGGCAGATAGCCTAGTATCAACCTATGAACCTCTTCTTCTTCTTCTTTCGGCTGCTCCCGTTAGGGGTCGCCACAGCAGATCAACTGTTTCCATTTCCTCCTGTCCTCTGCATCTTGCTCTGTCACACCAACCACCTGCATATCCTCTCTCACCACATCCATAAACCTTATCTTAGGCCTTCCTCTTTTCTGGTTACCTGGCAGCTTCATCCTTTTCCCCAATATACTCTGCATCCCTCCTCAGCACATGTCCAAATCAATGTAATCTTGCCTCTCTGGCTTTGTCTCCAAACCTTCCAACCTGGGCTGACCCTCTAATATACTTATTCCTAATCCTGTCCATCCTCGTCACACCCAGAGCAAATTTTGAAATATATTTATTTAGGTCACTGTGGCCCAGTAAGGACTTAACACCCTTTGACTTTTTGAGCAGCAAAAAGAACTTTTGAGTACGGATTCCCTACCCTCGTTTGGTATGGTAAGCCTATATAACAAATCTTGTCTGTAGAAGGTTGAAGATCTTGCTTGGTGCATTCTTTTGCTGGGATGGAACAGGATGTATAAGGGGGGGGGGGTAAATAAATATAACAGCTTCTGGATAGTATTATCAATTCACCCTTTCTTCTTGACTGTGATCCAAGTGGGGGTAAAGATGGCTTTCCAACTGTTTACACAGTCAAATACTTAAGCAAGTCCTCAAAATTATTGCTGTCCAGACAATAGAGCACTGTCCATGAGGTATGCCCAAAACCCTTAGCTTTGGACTTTGTTCCAAGCTGCCTCCTGCTAAGGCCATAACTGTGTACCACACAATGCGCAGTCCTGGCTCCTCAGCATCATGAAGATGTGCTCTGTGAACTCGAATTTCTCCTGTACAACACTGAGGTTGGGGGTTTGCTTGTTCATATTTTCTAGGAGCTCATGAACATCTTGTCCATAGACATGTTTTCCATAAAAAGAGGCATCTATTAAGTTCATCTTTGCATCCTCAGGGAAATTAAAGTTAACCATGTTGTGGACAGGCAAGTAGCTATGCCAGATCCCACACATTGGGCAGCGCCTTTTCTGCAAGATTGTAAAAGATTCAAAACCAGAAATCTGCTTTGGATACAGGAAGGTCCAGGTTTAGAAAAAGACTTCCTTTTAATGCCAGTCTGGCAATTCCTGAAGTACATGGTGCATTTCATCTGAGCAGTCCTTTTCTAAATACACTTCACTGTGTATACTTAAAATCCCAGCAAAGAGTCCAACAAAACTGTCCAGATAATAAAAACAATCTTGAACATAATACAAAAATTTGCTACCCCATCCACCTCTTCCCACACTACTACTTCACAAACAAGATTCAGCAATATGGATTATACACATAGATGGGAAAGAAAATTTAAATTTCTGTACAGAGACCTAATGAAACTATATTGTCCATCTTCACTGCTCCTCTCATTACATCATCTGCTGCAAGGTCGATGCCTTACCAAAGAACCTAAAACTTGTTCAAAAAATGCTAAACACTAAAAGCTGCTCTGCTATGTATAAAAATACCATGGCATTCTCATTTTTAAACTGCAAGAATAAGGCTCTTTCTAAAGCACACACACAGCTAACTGCAAGACTCTTATCACAGTTATTGGGCTAGTAGAGCTTCCCCAACCAGTAAGGTGGGGCTTTGAATTGTTAAGCAGTTGCAGCTTTCAATGTCATCTCTTTACCACCCCCTACAAAAGGCTTGCAAAAATCAGGTTGTAGAAAAGTGGGATAAATATTTTATCTATAGTACTGATACCTGGAATGCCAGAACAGAAGTGAAAATTAAGTGGACTTGCCAAAAAAAAAATAAAAATGAAGACTGCCCCAGACATGCCAAGCAAAAGCCCCCAAACAATGTTGCTACAGGGAATAAAATACAGCATGATCCACTCTCAGACTTTCACCTGAAATACTGTTTGTGATGCAGTTTGCTACACCTGTTCATAGTTCAAATTTGATTACATTCCATAGTCTTACTCAGAAAGAAATAACAATGAAGTGCAAACAAAGTCTGAACCCAAAGAATTTCAGACTGAAGATATGGAAGTTTAGTGAATGTTACAATTCTGACACACACACACACACACACACACACACACACACACACACACACACACACACACACACACACACACACAGAGTATGTCAGTATGCCAATATGTTGTCTAGTATTTAATGGTATACTGTCCATTAGTGTCTTGGGGTTGTAGCAGAGGATACAACAGAAGTCTGAAGCTGTGCAATTCACCCAAGCAGCA
Source organism: Protopterus annectens (assembly GCF_019279795.1). Classification (NCBI taxonomy): domain Eukaryota; kingdom Metazoa; phylum Chordata; order Ceratodontiformes; family Protopteridae; genus Protopterus; species Protopterus annectens. The sequence continues at coordinate 571,231,275 of NC_056739.1, read as the reverse complement.
TACAGTTATAGATGTTTATCTTCAAATCTGTTGAGATAAACCAGCATAATGAACTTGCTGTTATGTCATGTAGTATGGTTCATGTTTGAGGGTTCTACATGGGAACCATCCAAATACTGGAATTCTGAAACCAATCTGGAGGTGAAGATTATTCTCATCTCCAAACTACAGCAGCCAAGAAAGAAAGAAAGAATTGGGTGGGAAGGTGGCTGTGATGTCCCCTCTCTGGGCCAGTGATCAACGAGCCTCAATGCTCACCACTGACACTGGAGAGGGACATTCACTTGGAAAGAAAATGGATACACTCCGTATTTCCAGATGCAGCTCTCTGCATCAAGCACAATTTCCCTTAAGAGCACACAGGGAACACATGCAGCCTGGGTTTCTCTCTCTCCCCAGGTCCCCAATAAAGGTCCCCACTGGCACAGCTGCAGAGGTAAGTCCTCAGTTGAATGTCCAAGCCAAGTCCTCTATCACTCTCTCTCTGAAACCAGTGTTTTATGTCACTGCTCCAAGTAGCTGACACATATATGCACACACACACGGGAAAGGATGGCACTGGTTTACTAACTCTGCCCCCTTCTGCCCAGATTATACGGTAGTTACTGCCACCAGACACTCCCAAGCCAGCTACTCTAAGGCTCTTACAAGGGTACCCAATTATACTTAGTGAAATTATTAATACTAACAGTAGTTTGACCAATGCAATAAGGCTTTCAGGAGTGGCCAGAATAAAACAGCATGAAAATACTAAATATCAGTTTACAATAAACACCAGAGTTTCAATCACAGGAAATATTAAAAATAACACAAGTGGGCAGGTTCACACAGTTACAAAACACAATACTTAACTAATCTCACTACATTTTCCTGACTGATTTCAAGAGTACTATGCCCTGGTCACTTACTAGAGAAAGGCAAGATGATGTAGGCAAGTGCTCTTTCGATATTAGGTTACAAAAACAGACTGCCCCAATGCTTGTCTAACCTAGTATTAAACATTATTTTTAGTGATGGATTACAGAATGACATCACATACATCTGGTCCTTTGACTTCTGGTTACCATGCAACCTCACATTGTAGAAACTGCCAGGATTTAGCACCTAGGTGTCAATAATACACTCACACACACAGAGCCTTGCTACGATCTGCTGCAGCTCCTGGAAGTCATAAAACAATTTCAATCCTCCACCCTTCCAGAGTAGCAGTTAGTTCAACCCAGTGACAATGTACGTAGCTTTCCAGTACCAACTTTTTTGTCTCTAGCTGCATTGAGAACTGTAAGATACAATCTTTATGGCCTAAATTAATAATTTAATTTCTTAATATTTCTCAAAGTTAGTTGGCTGGAGCTGAGCTTAACCTCTTCTCTTGCAGTATTCTCTGTTACAATGTATGCATTTAATCAGTTACAATACAGTACAGTCTAATATACATGTATGTTTCTTTTCTGTCCAGCAGGGCACACTGTTGATACATTTTTTATATATAAAACACAAGCAACTTTACCAATAAATTTTTAAACAAGTATCTGTACAAATCAGTTTGATACACAATGACATACAATTCTTTACAAAATTCCAGCTAGCTGTGCTAGTATATGTTACACATCCACTGCCCTACTTCTCCTGGCATAGCTGACAGTACCTCACATCATCACAGCGGCAAATCAAATCCAACTAAGGCAATGGCCACTAAAACATTTATTTCAGACAGGACTTGGTGTTTTAGTCCTGGAATTCTTCAACTCGGCTTTTAACTACCGAGATCCACCACCCCCCCACTAAACACACACACCTTTTGTGGTTCAGGTATTGTAGTCAAAGTTGTGCGCTTCAGACACAGATCCCATATCGGAAGATAGATTTCGTGTGTCCTAAAAAATAAACTTCAGAAGCTACAAATTACTGTAATGCATATGCATATGTTTTCTACAAAATGCATATCAATCCACAGAGAGGAATGCTCCCTGCTACTTAAAATGTCATTTTTCATGGTCTCTCATAAACCAACTTTCACCACCATGCAGGAAAAGGTGGGATACCACATTTTTCCTCTGTTAATAATGGGCTCCTACTGAATAAGATCAAAAACATGGGACATGCTCTACAAAAAGAATGTAAAAAAAAGGACATACTCTTCAAAGACTTCTTCAGTGAAAGGAACATCTTCTATTAACACTGCTGAGTGAACGTTGAAGAAGATACCCATCAGCACCTAAAGTAAAAAAAAATGTCAAGTGAGACCAGACAAAAAAGTTTTCATATGCCCTTTTGACCTAAATGCCAAGTCACATCAATTCCAGCATAAAATAAAAAACATAATTTTCCACGTCAAAACTTTTTTTTTTTGGGGTGTGGGGGTGAAGCAGGTTATTTATAAATCAAGGAAAGTTAATAAAGATACTTACCATAATACTGAGTCTCTGAGACATAACCTCAAGCTACAAAACAAAATGGCCATTTCCTGGGTGCTAAAACAGGCCATCACCTCTTAGTCCAAACACAAACTCTGCCTCTGGGGCGGTTCTAGCACCATCAGTAGATAATTGCCTGAACCCTGTACTTCTTTTCTGGCATGCCCAAGTGGAACAAAATACCTACAGATTGAAAAGTAATGAGTCGTTAAAGCTATCAGAGAAGGGGGAAGTATTCCAGCAGCAAGACCATACATCATAACAGGTGCATCATTTTGTAATTTTCATGTACAAATGTATCTTAGTTTGGTATGCTCTGTCTGCAACATCAAAAAATTTCAGTAGAAAGGAAATATCATTTAAGAATGAAAAGCTTTAAAAACTATTTTAAACAAAAAGTACGGCAAAATGAAGTGTCTAAGTGTGGCAGTGTGAAGTTTTAACAGCTTTTAAAAGCTGTTTTACCTTCTGCTGTTTTTCTTTGCCAGCTGGCAGTGTCCCTAGTGTACACTTGGTCATAGCAAAGGTTTAAGCACCCACTAAGAGAGGTTAAGCATCCCCAAGTGATGTTACCATTGAGTGCCACACTAGGCAATTGTTAAGCATGTTTATCCCCCTCCCAATAAAATGGGGTGTAAATCTCTGCACTCTGTGCACTAGTAATAAAATAATCAATCCACAACTGTAGCCAGATGACAGCTAGCCAGATAGCAAACATTTCAAACTGTATTAAAGCCCCTTACACACATATGCAATAATCATACAACTCTGGGCAAATCACTGAGCCAGACTGTGTTCCCAGGTTGCTGAACAGGGGCACTTCTACCTAGCAACTAGGACATGGAGCAATAGTAAGTCAGCAAACTGCAAAATAAATAAATGTAAACCATGCAGAATGGCACCTTTCACAATGCATTGAACTGATTTTTTTTTATTGGGGCAGGAAGGCAAACTCCCTACATCCCTTCACATCTCGTATTTAAATAAGC